>NW_007251279.1:15712-20053 GCF_000164805.1 Carlito syrichta
AAAAAAAAAAAAAAAAAAAAATTCTGTGTGGTGGCAGGAGCCTGTAGTCCCAGCTACTCAGGAGGCTGAGGTAGGAGGATCACTCGAGCCCAGGAGGTCGAGTCCAGCCTGGACAATATGGCAAGACCCTGTCTCTTAAAAATAAAGCTTTTACATCATCGGGTGAGTCAAAGCTGTTAAAAAAAATTCCCCCGCTTTTTGTTTTCCAGCCTCTGTTGACTCCTTGACTTCCTGCCTTTCCACCCGGCTGAAGCCTGTCCTCACCCTCTGCCCCCTAAACCTTGGCGGGGTGCCTGACAGAGTTGATGCCTGGCAAATATTTGTTACTTGGAGGAAGGAAGCCAAGCTCTTCAGAAGAAAACAGGTTTTGGTGAAGGGGAGGGAAGGGAGTTCTAGGCAGCGGAACGGCATAAGCGAAGGTGTGGAGCAGAGAGGGAGCAGGTGTTTCAGGGGCCCAGAAGGAAGGGGGGAGAAGAGAGCACCGGAAGAGGAGGAGGGGGCAGGGAGGAGGAGGGAGGAGGAGGGGGAGAACAGAGGTGAAGGCTGCCCACCCTTGCAGCCCTGGAATGAAGGTCGAGAGCTTCCATCCACAGGACAGTTGGAGGTCCTGGGACGCTGGGGATCTTTCCAGGTGGGGCCGGCGGTGGCAGAGGGGGGAGTCTTTCTGGGAAACCTTCAGGCCAGCATGGACGGCCAGGCCTGAGGGACAAGCTTGGCCGCCTGGCGCCTTTTGAGGAGCCCATGCAGAACATTCCACTGCGGGCCTTCTGGAATGAGCCCTGATGGCTTGGCAGCCCTGTCTGTCCCGCTCCCGGGTCACCGCCCGCCTCCTCACCCTCCTCTGCCCCGGCTCCCCACACAGCCCAAGGCAGGGACTTTTTATAGAACACTTGGAAAAATGTTCCTAGGTAATTGAAGGCACATGGTACATTTCTATGGGCACAGGAGGGGCTAGGGAGACAAGCCTTCCTTCCCCTCTCTCTCCCTCCTCTGCTCCAAGGCCCTCCGGAAGGCACTGGAACCTCTGTCCAGTCTCTTTCATCCTCTCCTCAAAGGCCCCCGTGGGGAGGGTGAGCGGCTCCCGCCTCTGGTGGGCTGCAGGCCCGAGGTGAAGGCTCTGAAGTGGTCAGTTCAAAAGCCACGTAGGCTGGTCCCGTGGGGGTGGCTCAGAGGAGACACGGGTTCCCAGGCCTGAGAGTGCAGGGCGAGTGAGCCATGGGGAGCCGGGCCGGGTGTGGAACCACAAAGAGGCCCGTATGTTGGTCCATCTTTGTAACAACATAAATGCCTTTTTTTTTAATGAGTCAGGATCTCACTCTGTCGCCCAGGCTGGAGTGCAGTGGCACACTCACGGGCACCACAGACTCTACCTGCTGGGCTCAGGTGATCTTCCTACCTCAGCTTCCTGAGCAGCTGGGACTACAGGTGCACAGCCCCACACCTGGATATTTTTTAATTTTGGTGGGGAGGAGACAGGATCTGGCTATGTTGTCCAGGCTGGATTCAAAGTCCAGGGCTCAAGCAATCCTTCCACGTTGGCCTCCCAAAGTGCTGGGATTGTAAGTGTGAGCCACCACATGCAGCCTTAACACAACTTCTTTTTTTCCTTTTTCTTTTTTTTTTAAACACAACTTTTTTTTTTTTTTTTTGAGTTGGAGTCTCACTCTGTCGCCCAGACTGGAGTGCAGTGGCCGCTCCCGGCCACCACAGCCTCGACCTGCTGGGCTCCGGCAATCCTTCCGCCTCAGCCTTCCAAGTAGCCGGAACTCAGGCGTGCGCTCCCACGCCCAGCTAGTTGTTGCTTTATTGGAGAGATGAGGTCTCACTGCCCAGGCGGGTCTTGAACCCACGGGCTCAGGCAATCCACTCACCTCAGCCTCCCAAAGTGCAGGATTACAGGCTGAGCCACCGAGCCCAGCTTATTTTTTAGTTTTAATTTTATTTTTTTCAGAAAGCAGAATTTATTGAGAGGACAGAAAAGCTCTCACAGTGAGAGGGTACCCAAGGGGGTTGCTGCCCAGGTTAATTTTAAAAGGTTTAAAAAAGGCCGGGCTCAGTGGCTCAGCCTGTAATCCCGCACCTTTGGGAGGCTGAGGTGAGTGGATTGCCTGAGCCCATGGGTTCGAGACCCACCTGGGCAACTTAGCGAGACCTCGTCTCTACAATAAATCAAAAATTAGCCGGGTGTTGTAGCACGCGCCTGTAGTTCCGGCTACTTGGAAAGCTGAGACGGAAGGATCGCCGGAGCCCAGCAGGTAGACATTGGGGTGGCCGTGCATGTGCCACTGCACTCCAGCCTGGGCAATGGAGTAAGACTCCAACTCAAAAAAAAAAAAAAAAAAGAAAGCGTATGGGCCGGGCAGGGTGGCTCACATCTGTAGTGTCAGCACTTTGGGAGGCCAAGCAGGAGAATCACTGAGGCCAGGAGTTGGAGACCAGCCTGGTCAACATAGCTAGATTCCCGTCTCTATAAAATAAAAATAAAAATTAGCTGGGCATGGTGGTGCACGCCTATAGTCCCAGCTACTTGGTGGCTGAAGTGAGAGAATCGTTTGAGCCCAGGGATTTGAGGCTACAGTGAGCTATGATGATGCCACTGCACCCCAATCTGGGCAAAACAGTGAGACCCTGTCTCCAAAAAAACAAAACGGGGAGAGAGAAAGAGAAATCAAATGCTAAGTTCTTGTTAGGCTGTGTGCCAATGTAACTGTCCGGTTTCTTTTTTTTTTTTTTGAGTCAGCGCCTCACTCCGTCACCCAGGCTGGAGAGCGGGGACACAATCACGGTCACCGCAGCCTCAACCTCCTGGGCTTAGGCCAGCCTTCCACCTCAGTCTTCCAAGTAGCTGGAACTACAGATATGCACCACCACACCCAGCTAATTTTTTTTTTATTTATTGTAGAGACGAGGGCTTGTCAAGTTGCCCAGGCTGGTCTCAAACCTGCAGGCTCAGGCAATCCTCTCGCCTCAGCCTCTCAAAGTGCTGGGATGACAGGCATGAGCCACTGTGTCTCACTGTCCGATTTATTTTCTTTCTTTTCTTTTCTTTATTTTGAGTTGGAATCTCACTCTGTCACCCAGGCTGGAGTGCAGTGGCACGCTCACGGACACCCCAGCCTTGACCTGCTGGGCTCAGACGATCCTTCTGCCTCAGCCTTCCAAGTAGCTGGAACTACAGGTGCACACCCCTAAGCCCAGCTACTTTTTTAATTTATTGTAGAGACAGACGAGGTCTCACCAAATTGCCCAGGCTGGCAATCCTCTTGCCTTAGCCTTCCAAAGTGCTGGGTTGACAGGCTTGAGCCACCACGCCCGGCCTTCTAATTGTGTTTCTAAAGCCAGATCATGCTGGAGAATTTGAAATCGCTGCTGATCGCTGAGCTGGGAAAATTGTAAGGAAACTCACAGGCAGGTGGAGCAGACGTGAAGTCATGGGCCCAGATCTGATGCACAACCCAAGAGTTAAAGTAGCAGAATCACCTCCTCCTGCTCCATGACTTGATTTCATTTGTACTGACGACTGCAGCTGGTATCATGGACCAAGAAGCAGGGAGAGAAACACACATGGCAGGGAAAACCCTAGAATTCTTTTTTCCGGGAATATAATACGCACGTGCAAGTAGATGGAATATACAATGTAAACACAATGGAAAAGAACCGAAAGAAATTCTGATTCTGGGCCAGGTTTGGTGGCTCAGCCTGTCATTCCAGCACTTTGGGAGGCCAAGGCGAGTGGATTGCCTGAGCCCGCGGGTTCGAGACCTGCCTGGGCAACTTGGCAAGACCTATCTCTACAATAAATAAAAAACTAGCTGGGCGTGGTAGCGCATGCCTGTGGTTCCAGCTACTTGGAAGGTTGAGGCGGAAGGATCCCCGGAACCCAGCAGGTCGAGGCTGCAGTGGCCGGGAGCGTGCCATTGCACTCCAGTCTGGGTGACAGAGTGAGACTCCAACTCAAAAAAAAAAAAAAAAAAGAAATTCTGATTCTGGTTTCACACAGAGGAACCTCGAGAACACCATGCAAGGGAAGTAAGCCTGACTTAGAAGAACAAGTATTGCCTGACTCCACTTATACAAGGTGCCTAGAATGGGCCAATTCATCCAGATAGAAAGTAGAAGAGAGGTTACCCTGGTTAGACGGGGGAGGGATGAGGGGTTACTGTTTACAGGTTCAGAGTTTCTGTTTGGGATAATGAAAAAGTTCTGGGAATGGATGGAGGTGATGGCATAACGTTGTGAATGTGCTTAATGCCGCGGAATAGTACATTGAAAAATTAGGCCGGGCTTGATGGCTCAGTCTGTAATCCCAGCGCTTTGGGAGGCCGAGGTGAGTGGATTGCC
>NW_007251279.1:20169-21384 GCF_000164805.1 Carlito syrichta
TTTTGAGTTGGAGTCTCACTCTGTCGCCCAGGCTGGAGTGCAGTGGCACACTCACAGCTATTACAGCCCCCACCTGCTGGGTTCAGGCGATCCTTCTGCCTCAGCCTCCCAAGTAGCTGAAACCACAGGCATGTGCCACTACACCCGGCTAATTTTTTGATTTATTGGAGAGACGAAGCCTCGCCATGTTGCCCAGGATGGTCTGGGAGCCTGGGCTCAGGCAAACTTCTCGCCTCCACCTCCCAAAGTGCTGGGATTACAGGCATGACTTGCTGTGCCTAAGATTTAAGTCAGGAGAGCAGTAGCTGGAAGACCAAAGGGAAGTTGGTTTTGGGGGGGTGTGGCCATGGGTTGTCACAGGCCAGCACAGCGGGTGGTAGAACATGACCTCAGAGCCTCAAAGCTGAGGGTTTAGCTCTTCCCTGCACTGCTATTTTTACCTCACTCCACTCTAATTCCACCCAAAGGGCATCTGGCTGGTACAGACCTCACTGTCCCGAGCACGTGGAATCGTCTTGGCAACTGCATCTTCCATCACTTTGTGCCAGGGGTGTGGCCTGCCATTCATCGCCATGGAAACAGCCAGGCCCGCATCTAGGAAGGAGAGATTATCATCTAGAAGACAGGTACTGGGCCAGGTTCCTTCTCTCTCCAATCTTACTGCCTCCTCTAGGAAGGCTTCCAGGATTGTTCCAAATCCCTCTTCCTCTGCTCAATCTGGCATCTACCCTGAATTACTGATCCTGGGAGAGGAAAAGGAAGCCGTGGGGGTGGGGTGGGAATGGGGGGAGTCTGAGAGTTCACGCTAAAGATAGACCAGCAGGGAAAACATTCACAATATTCATTCATTCAACTAATATTTATTGAGGGTCTACTATGTGCCAGGAACAGTGTAAACACCAGGGATCTATTGATAAAATGAAATCTCATTCTTCTCAAAGATTCTATTCTAATCAGTAGGAGGAAGACGGATAATAAACAGACTAACAACACTACAGGGCAGCACTGGCCAGTAGGATCAGAACACAAGCCCTACAGGCCTTTTAAAAATGTTTCTGTGCCTGAGCCCGTGGGTTTAAGACCCACCTGGGCCACTTGTCGAGACCTCATCTCTACAATAAATCAAAAAAATTAGCCGGGCGTAGTTCCAGCTACTTGGAAGGCTGAGGCAGAAGGATCGCCGGAGCCCAGCAAGTCGAGGCTGCGGTGGCCGGG
>NW_007251279.1:21561-23474 GCF_000164805.1 Carlito syrichta
AAGCTGATTTTTTGATTTATTGTAGAGATGAGGTCTCACTGCCCAGGCGGGTCTCAAACCCGCGGGTTCAGGCAATCCACTCACCTCAGCCTCCAAAAGGCGCGGGATTACAGATTGAGCCACCGAGCCCACCTAAGACCTCTTCTATACACTAAGTTTTTTAAAAAAATTAGCCGGACATGGTGGCACATGCCTGCAGTTCCAGCTACTTGGAAGACTGAGGCGGAAGGATCGCCTGAGTCCAGCAGGTCGAGGCTGTGGTAGCCGTGAGCATGCTCACTGCACTCCAGAGTGAGACTCCAGCTCAAAAAAACTTAAAAAATAAAAGAAAATACAGGCTCTTTCTGTGACAAGGGAGTTGTGAAATTAAAAAAAAGAAAGTACATGCTCTAATTAACCATCAAGGGAGATTTTTAATTAAGATGTGGAAAGAAATCAAAAGTTAAACAGATCTGGCCACATTAAAACTAAACGCAAGCCGGGCTCAGTGGCTCAGCCTGTAAACCCGCGCTTTGGGAGGCCGAGGTGAGTGGATTGCCTGAGGCCGCGGGTTCGAGACCCGCCTGGGCAGCGAGACCTCATCTCTACAATAAATCAAAAATTAGCCGGGTGTGGTAGTGCGCACCTGTAGTTCCAGCCACTTGGAAGGCTGAGGCGCAAGGATCGCCGGAGCCCAGCAGGTCGAGGCCGGGAGCAGCCATCGCACTCCAGTCTGGGGGACAGAGACTCCAACTCAATAAATAAATAAATAAATAAATAATAAAAAATAAAATAAAATAAATGCAGACCTGGCACCGTGCCTCATGGCTTTCATCTCAGCACTTTGGGAGGCCCAGGTGGGGGGACTGTTTAAGTCTGGGATTCAAGTCCAGCCTGGGCAACATAGCGCGATCTCATCTCCACAAAAACATTTAAAAAATTAGCTGGGCATGGTGGTGCGTATCCCAGCTCCTTGAGAGACTGAGGCGGAAGGATCCCCTGAACCCAGGAGGTCAAGGCTGCAGTGAGTGTGATTGTGCCACTGCACTCTAGTCTGGGCAACAGAGTGAGACCCTGATAAAACAAACAAACAAACAGAAAAACTAAAAAAATGCAGTGGCCACGTGCAGGGGATCACCCCTGTGCCTGTGTCTTGAGAGATTAAAATGGGAGGATCATTTTGCCAAGGAGTTTGAGGTTACGGTGAACTATGTCTGCACCATTGTGCTCTAGCCTGGGCAACAGAGATAGACCCTAACTCAAAAGGAAATGCAGCCAAGGCTAGGTGAAGCCTGCTGAAATGGGTTGCAGTCTGCTCTTTGGAATGGTTGTATTAAGAGTTTGCTAAGGCCGGTCCCAGTGGCTCACGCCTGCAATACCAGCACTTTGGGAGGGAGAAGCAGGAGGATCACTTGAGGCCAGGCGTTGGCATCCAGCCTAGGTAACATAGCGAGACCTCATCTCTACAAACAAATTTTAAAAATTAACAGGGTGTGGTGGCACACAACTATGGTCCAAACTACTCAGGAGCCTGAGGCAGAAGAATCAAGTGAGACTCTGACTAAAATAAAATAAAATATAAAGTTACAATACTCAAAACGGTGGGGTTCTACCAAAGGAATGGACAGAAGAAAAGAATAAAACAGAGGTACCACCTATGAGTCCCAACTATACTGAAATTTTGTGTGGTAACCCCTCAGGTCCTTCCCACTGTGGGAGCTTTGCTGTCCTCTCAATAAATCCTGCTTTTTCACTTAAAAAAAAAGAAATATTGCCAGGCTCGGTGGCTCAGCCTGTAATCGCGCACCTTTGGGAGGTTGAGGTGAGTGGATTGCCTGAGCCCGCGGGTTCGAGACCCGCCTGGGCAACGAAACTTCATCTCTACAATAAATCAAAAAAATCAGCCGGGCGTGGTAGCGCATGCCTGTAGTTCC
>NW_007251279.1:23494-29938 GCF_000164805.1 Carlito syrichta
TGCACTCCAGTCTGGGTGATAGAGTCAGACTCCAATTCAAAAAAAAAAAAAGAAATATTTTTGGGGGGTGGTTAGAGTCTTACTCTGTCGCCCAAGCTGGAGTTCATTGGCACGCTCACGACCAACACAACCTCAACCTGCTGGGCTCAGGTGATCCTTCCACCTCAGCCTTCCAAGTAGCTAGAAACAGGAGCTAAGCCTGGCTAATGTTTTGATTTATTGTAGAGATGAAGTCTCAACATGTTGCCCAGGCTGGTCTCAAACCCCTGGGCTCAGGCAATCCTCTCACCTCGGCCTCCCAAAGAGCTGGGATTACAGGCGTGAGCCACCATGCACGGCCCTATATTGAATTTAACATACGATTAACATGGCATTTCAGTCCAGTGACAAAATAAAAATAAAAGCTTATTATTATTATTATTATTATTATTATTTGAGTTGGAGTCTCACTCTGTCGCCCAGACTGGAGGGGAGTAGCACACTCCCGGCCACTGCAGCCTCGACCTGCTGGGTTTCAGCAATCCTTCCGCCTCAGCCTTCTGAGTAGCTCAAACTACAGGTGCATGCCACCACGCCTGGCTAATTTTGATTTACTGTGGAGATGAGGTCTCACCAAGTTGCCCGGGTGGCTCTTGAACGCGTGGGCTCAAGCAATCCTCTCTCCTTAGCCTCCCAAAGTGCTGGAATTACAGGCTGAGCCACCAAGCCCAGTCAAGCTTATGATTAATAGGTGGTACTGGCTCGGCATGGTGGCTCAAGCCTGTAATTTCAGCACTTTAGGAAGCCAAGGTGAGTGGATTGCCTGATCCCATGAGTACAAGATCAGCCTGGGCAGCTTGGCGAGACCTCATCTCTATAATTAAAAAAAAAAAAAGTAGCTGGGTGTGGTGGCACACGCCTGTGGTTCCAGCTTCTTGGAAGGCTGAGGCAGAAGGATCGCCTGAGCCCAACAGGTCAAGGCTGCGGTGGCCATGAGTGTGCCACTGTACTCCAGCCTGGGCACAGAGTGAGACTCCAACTCAAAAAAAAAAAGGTTGGTTCTAGAAAGATCAAAGATGTAAATGTAAAAAACACAGCAGTAACACCTTGTAAGAAAATACAGGCTCTTTCTGTGACTGGGGAGTTGTGAAATTAAAAAAAAAGAAAAGAAAATACACACTATAATTAATTGTCAAGGGAGATTTTTAATTAAGATGTGGAAAGAAGTCAAAAGTTAAACATATCTAGCCATTAAAGCTAAAAACAGGGCCAGGCTCAGTGGCTCAGCCTGTAATCCCAGCACTTTGGGAGGCCGAGCCAAGTCAATTGCCTGAGCCCACGGGTTCGAGACCCACCCGGGCAACTTGGTGAGACCTCGTCTCTACTATAAATCAAAAATTAGCTGGGCGTGGTGGCATGCATTTCTAGTTCCAGCTACTTGGAAGGCTGAGGTGGAAGGATCGCTGGAGCCCAGCAGGTCTAGGCTGGGGTGGCTGGGAGCGTGCCACCCCCTCCAGTCTGGGTGACAGAGACTCCAACTCAAAAAAAAAAAACTAAACTAAAAACAGGCAGGGTACGGTGGCTCAAGCCTGTAATCCCAGCACTTTGGGAGGCCAAGGCAAGAGGATTGCCTGAGCCTATGGGTTCAAGAACCACCTGGGCAACTTGGCGAGATCTCATCTTGGCAGTAAACCAAAAAAATTAGCTGGGCATGGTAGTGCATACCTGTAGTTCTAGCTACTTGGAAAGCTGAGGTGGAAGGATCGCCTGATCCCAGCAGGTAGACATTGGAGTGGCCGTGAGCATGCCACTGCACTCCAGCCTGGGGGACTGAGACTCCATCTCAAAAAAAAGAAAAAATTATTTTAAAAAACCCAAAAAACTAAAAACAGGCCAGGCACAGTGCCTCATGACTATTATCTCAGTACTTTGGGAGTTCCAGATGGGAGGATGGCTTGAGCCTAGGAGTTCAAGACCAGCCTAGACAACATAGTGAGACCTTGTCTCCGCAAATAATCTTTAACATTAACCAGGCGTGGTAGCACGTGCCTGCAGTCCCAGCTACTTGAGAGGCTGAGGTGGAAGGATCACCTGATCCCAGCAGGTGGACGCTGGGGTGGCCATAAGCAGGTCACTGCACTCCAGACTGGGCGACGGAGTCAGACTCTGACTCAAGCAAAAGGCCACTGCTTTACTAAGCTATGGTGTGACCATGTGGCTCCTTGAGCTATGGTTGCCATGTTTCCTAGCTTTGGCCCTCTCCCGTACCTTGGGGAGGTGAATTTCCTCTCCTCTTTCTCTAATTTACTTTCTAAATAAACTATATTTTCCAACTAAAAAAAAAAAAAAAAAAAAAAAAGAAGCCGGGCTCGGTGGCTCAGCCTGTAATCCCGTGCCTTGGGAGGCCGAGGTGAGTGGATGGCCTGAGCCCGCGGGTTCGAGACCAGCCTGGCAACTTGGCGAGACCTCATCTCTACAATAAATCAAAATGAGCCGGGTGTGGTAGCACGCGCCTATAGTTCCAGCTACTTGGACGGCTGAGGCAGAAGGATCGCCAGAGCCCAGCAGCTCGAGGCTGCGGTGGCCGGGAGTGGCCACTGCACTCCAGTCTGGGTGACAGAGTGAGACTCCAACTGAAAGAAAGAAAGAAAGAAAGAGAGAGAGAGAGAGAGAGAGAGAGAGAGAGAGAGAGAGAAAGTAAGAAAGAAAGAAAGAAAGAAAGAGAGAAAGAAAGAAATTCCAACTTAAAAAAATGTATCTATTGAAATTCATCATTGTTCATGCTTCTGTTTGGGGCGTTTGTCTTATTGATTTGCAAGAGCTCATTAAATATGTTAAACATTTTATGTGTCATCTACATTGCAAGTATTTTCTCTCCATTTGTCATTTGCCCATAGCTTTGTTTATTATTTGTTTACTAATCTATTTTAAGTTTTTACTCACCACTATATTAATGAGGATAGGTGTTTTTCATTAGTTAGTTAGTTAGTTTGTTTTTTTGTTTGTTTTTCTATCATCAAGATAGGTGGCCAGGGGTGGCGGTTCACGCCTGTAAACCCAGCATATAGGGAGGCCGAGATAAGAGGATTGCTTGAGCCCAGGAGTTTGACACCAGCTTCATCTCATAGTGAGACTTCATCTCTGCAAACAAGTTTAAACATTGGTAGGGCATGGTGGTGCACACCTGTAGTCTCAGCCACTCGGAAGGTTGAGGCGGAAGGATCACCCGAGCTCAGGAGGCCAAGGCTGCGGTGAGGCGTGATTGTGCCACTGCACTCCAGTCTCGGTAACAGAGTGAGACTCTGACTCAAAAAATGAAAATAAAAAAGAGGATACTCCTGTTCATTTATTTAATATTAATTGAAGCTGGGTTTGGTGGCTCAGCCTGTAATCCGGCGCCTTTGGGAGGCTGAGGTGAGTGTATTGCCTGAGCCTGTGGGTTAGATATCCGCCTGGGCAACGTGGCGAGACCTCATCTCTGCAATAAATCAAAAATCAGCCGGGTGTGGTAGCGCGTGCTTGTAATTCCGGCTACTTGGAAGGCTGAGGTGGAAGGATCGCCGGAGCCCAGTGGGTCGACAGAGTAGGCGACAGAGTGAAACTCCAACTCAAAAAAAAAATTTAATTGAATATCCAATTATCAGGAACTCCTTTAGACATAGAGGTATAACAGTGAATAAGACAGATATCCTGGCCAGGCACGGTGGCTCACCCTATAATCCCAGCACTTTGGGAGGCCGAGGTGAGAGGATTGCCCATGGGTTCAAGACCAGTCTGGGCAACTTGGTGAGACCTCATCTCTACAATAAATAAAAAAATTAGCCAGGCATGGGGGCGTGTGCCTGTAGCTCCAGCTACTTGGAAGGCTGGGGCGGAAGGATCACCTGAGCCCAACAGGGTGAGGCTGCAGTGGCTGTGAGCGTGCCACTGCACTCCAGCCTGGGCAACAGAGTGAGACTCCAACTCAAAAAAAAAAAAAAAAAAAAAGACAGATATCCTTGTCCTCTGGAGTGACAGTCTACTGACGAGGCTATAAATATAAATATATATACACACACACACACACACACATATATGCAAAATATAACTTGGTATTATTATTATTATTTTTGAGTCAGGGTCTTACTCTGTTGCCCAGGCTGGAGTACAGTGGCACACTCACGGCCACCACAGCCTTGACCTGCTGGGGTCCGGCGATCCTTCCGCCTCAGCCTTCCAAGTAGCTGGAACTACAGGCATATGCCACCATGTCTGGCTAACATATATATTTTTAATTTATGGTAGAGACAAGGTTTCACCTTGTTGCCCAAGCTTGTCTCGAACCCTGGGCTCAGGTAAACCTTTTGCCTCAGTCTCCCAAAGTTCTGGGATTATAGGCATGAACCACCATGCCCAATATTAACTTGGTATTATATATGGACTGTGGAGAGGATAGTTATTTTATACAGCAAGGTCAGGGAATGCTGACTGAGGAGGTGACTTTTCAGCAGAGACTTGATGGAGGTGGGGCAGTGAGCCACACAGGTATTCGTGGAAAGAGGAGTCTAGGCTAAGGGAACAGCAGGACTATGCCTCGTAAAGTCAAGAAACAGTAAAGAAAGCTGGGCGTGGTGGCTCAAGCCTGTAATCCAAGCACTTTGGGAGGCCGAGGCAAGAGGATTGCCAGAGTCCAGGGTTCGAGACCAGTCTGGTGAGACCTCGTCTCTACAATAAATCAAAAATTAGCTGGGTGTGGTGGCACGCGCCTGTAGTTCCGGCTATGGAAGGCTGTGGCAGAAGGATCACCGGAGCCCAGCAGGCCGAGGCTACAGTGACTGTGAGTGTGGCACTGCACTCCAGCCTGGGCAACGGAGTGAGACTGTCTCAAAAAAAAACAGGAAAAGAAACAGCAAAGAGGCCAGTGTTAGTGGAATAGAGTGAGTGAGGAGGAGAAGGTGAGGGAATGAGGTCAGGAAGGGGACAGAGAACTTGTGAGTGGAGGGGAGGACTTTGGTTTTTCTTCTTGGTGAGGTGGGAGGCCCAGGTGGGATTTGGGGAGGAAAGAAACATCGTCTCATTTCTGTAAAAGAATTCTGCTGCCATGTAGGACCTTTCTGTTGGGGACAAAGGCAAGATCAGCAAGCGGGTGACTGCAGTAGCCCAGGCGGAGACTCATGGTGTCAGGACTAGCCGTGGGGGTTGGAATTTGGATACATCTCTCTCTCTCTCTCTCTCTCTCTCTCTCTCTCTCTCTCTCTCTCTCTCTCTCTTTATGAGTTGGAGTCTCACTCTGTCGCCCAGGATGGAGTGCAGTGGCACGTTCACGGCCACCCCAGCGTCAACCTGCTGGGCTCCGGCGATCCTTCCACCTCAGCCTTCCAAGTAGCCAGAACTACAGATGCGCACTACCACCATGGCGGCTAATATATTGTATTTATTGAAGAGACGAGGTCTCGCCAAGGTGCCCAGGCTGGTCTCAAACCCGTGGGCTCAGGCAATCCACTCGCCTTGGCCTTCTGCAGTGCTGGGATGACAGGCATGCACCACTGCCCAGCCAGCACCCTTGACATTAGTAACTCCCAGAATGTGGATATGTTTTGAAGGTCAAGTCAGCTGGAATTCCAGCTGGATGGGATGTCAAGTGTGAGTAGAGAGGAGTCATGAATCCCATTAAAGTTCCAGCGTGAGTGCCTGGGAGGATGGCAGTTTTCTGCAGCTGGAGGAAAGAGGCCACTCAAAGCCCTCAGCACAGAGCCCCACACGAGACACGTGCCCTACCTGTGTCATAGCAGTTAAAGCGGAAGTTGTCAGACAAGTCAGGATTGCACGGCCAGGGAGGAAGGGCTGGGCTGACCCTGGTTAACCTTGACAAGATTCAGGCAAGAAGCCAATTTCTTCTTCCGTCTCCCATTCTCCCTCTGGGCTGGGCCTGCCTCTTCCTTCCTGGGGCTAGAAAATAAATAATCTCTTCCATCTTCATCTTGCAATCACTCTCACCCGGGTTTAATGAGGCTGTCACACCCTTCCACCAGGTCTGTCTTCACCTTGGTCACTGATAAGTACAAGTAGGTTATATCTCAACTCTTTTGCGTATGGTGTGAGGTAGGGATCCAATATTCCACCCCATATGTGTAACCTGCATCCTTTTCCCACCACCCAGGGCTTCTGAAAATGTTTTCCCCTCCCTCTTTTGCCCATTGTTGTATTTGGTTGTCTTTTTCGTTGCTTTTTTTTTCGAGTCGGAGTTTCTTCTAAACACCCATCATTAGGACTTTGATTACTTTTGTATATGGTGTGAGGCTGGATCCAATTCCCCACCCCAGGTGGATAACCTGCATCCTTCCCGTGATATAAAAGGCAGCCATGATCATTTTTAAAGTCTTCTAAGATGCATGGGTCAGTTTCTGTGCTTTCTGGGGTTTTTTCCACCTATCAATCTGCTCGTCTAATCTTTTTTTTTTTTTTTTTGAGTTGGAGTCTCACTCT
>NW_007251279.1:29958-34100 GCF_000164805.1 Carlito syrichta
GACCCTCAGGCTCAGGCAATCCACTCACCTCAGCCTCTCAAAGGCGCGGGATTACAGGCTGAGCCACCAAACCCGGCTCTTTGTTTTTAGTTGGAATCTCATTCTGTCATCCAGGATGGAGTGCAGAGGCACACTCATGGCCACTGCTGCCTTGACCTGCTGGGCTCATGTGATCCTTCCGGCTCAGCCTTCCAAGTAGCTGGAACCACAGGCACGTGTCACCATGCCCAGCTGATTTTCTTATTTATTGTAGGGACGAGGTCTCACCATGTTGCTCAGGTTGGTCTCGAACCCATAAGCTCAGGTAAGCCTCTTGCCTCTGCCTCTCAAATTGCTGGAATCACAGGTGTGAGCCACTGTGCCCAGCTTGCCCTGCCTTTTCTTGGAGATTTGTTTTCTTTTCTTTTTTTTTTTTTTTTTGAGTTGGAGTCTCACTCTGTCGCCTAGACTGGAGTGCAGTGGCCACTCCCAGCCACCGCAGCCTCAACCTGCTGGGTTCCGGCGATCCTTCCGCCTCAGCCTTCCAAGTAGCTGGAACTACAGGCGCGCGCTACCATGCCCGGTTGATTTTTGATTTATTGTAGTGATGAGGTCTCACCAAGTTGCCCAGGCGGGTCTCGAACACGTGGGCTCAGGCAATCCACTCACCTCGGCCTCCCAAAGGCACAGGATTACAGGCTGAGCCACTGAGCCCGACTGAGATTTGTTTTCTTACATGTATTTGTTTTCTAGGACTGCTGTGACCAAGTACCATGACCTGGGTGTCTTCAACAACAGAAACTTACTGTCTTGCAGTTCTAGAAGCCAGAAGCCCAAAACAAGACATCAGCAGGGCTTATTCCTTATGAGGGCTGTGAGGGAGAGTGTTTCGTGCTTCTTTCTTTGGCTAGGCAGATGGCTGTCTTTTTTTCTTTTTTCTTTTTTTATATTCTATAGAGATGGGTTTTCACTATGCTGTCCCGGCTGGTCTCAAACTCCAGGCCTCAAGCGATCCTCCTCCTCGGCCTCTCAAAGTGCTAGGACTACAGGCATGAGCCACCACAATCGGCCAGCCTCATGTTTTCTAGGTTTGTCAATGCTGTAGCATGTAACAGTATCTCCTTTCTATGACCCAATAATATTCCATTGCACGGATACACTGCATTTTGTTTGTCAGTCAATGGACATCTGGGCTTCAAAATAATTGTAATTTTTTTTTTTTTTTTTTGAGTTGGAGTCTCACTCTGTTGCCCAGACTGGAGTGCAGTGACCGCTCCCAGCCACCGCAGCCTTGACCTGCTGGGCTCCGGGGATCCTTCCGCCTCAGCCTTCCAAGTAGCCGGAATTACGGGCATGCGCTACCATGCCCGGCTGATTTTCTGATTTATTGTAGAGATGAGGTCTCGCTGCCCAGGCGGGTCTCAAACCCGTGGGCTCAGGCAATCCACTCACCTCAGCCTCCCAAAGGCGTGGGATTACAGGCTGAGCCACCGAGCCCGGCTAATAATTGTAATTTTTATTTGGGAATGGACATGGGTCAGTAGTTCCATGGCTTTCTCCTTTTACCTGGTCATATTTATTGCTTGTTTGTTTGAGTTGGAGTCTCACTTTGTTGCCCAGGTTGGAGTGCAGTATCACACTCATAGCCACTGCAGCCTTGACTACCTGGATTTAGACAGTCTCCTGCCTCAACCTTCCAAGTGGCTGGAACCACAAAAGTGCACCACCACACCCAGCTAATTTTCTGACTTTTTGTAGAGACAAGGTCTCACCAATTTGTCCAGGCTGGTCTCAAACCCCTGGGCTCAGGTAATCCTTCTCACCTCGGCCTCCCAAAGTGCTGGGATGACAGGCTTGAGCCACTGCGCCTGGCTCTCTTTCGAGTATTTTATTTTATTTTTTTGAGTCGGAGTCTCACTCTATCACTCAGGCTGGAGTGTAATGGCACACCCACAGCCACCGCAACCTCGACCTTCTGGGCTCAGGCAACCCTTCTGCCTCAGTTTTCCAAGTAGCTGGAACTACAGGCATGTACCACCATGCCCGGCTAATTGTTTTTGATTTATGGTAGAGACAAGGTCTCGCCAAATTGCCCAAGGTTGGTCTTGAAACCTTGGGCTCAGGCAATCCTCTCACCTCAGCTTCCCAAAGTGCTGGGATTATAGACATGAGCCATCGTGCCTGGCCTCTGTTGAGTATTTTATAAACAAAATCCATTGTTGAATTTTGTCAAATGACCTATCTACAACTATGAACCTGATTGAATAATTATTTCTTACATAATAGTATGATAGGTGATATTAATGGATTTTCTTTTTTTTTTTGAGTTGGAGTCTCACTCTGTCGCCCAGACTGGAGTGCATTGGCTGCTCCCGGGCACTGCAGCCTCAACCTGCTGGGCTCCAGTGGTCCTTCCACCTCAGCCTTCCAAGTAGCTGGGACTACAGGTGCGTGCTACCACGCCCGGCTCATTTTTGATTTATTGTAGAGATGAGGTATCCCCAAGTTGCCCAGGCGGGTCTTGAACCTGCGGGCTCAGGCAATCCACTCACCTCAGCCTCCCAAAGGCGTGGGATTAATGAATTTTCTAGTAGCAGACCTCTTTTGCATTCTGTGAATAGGCGCCACTTGATCATGATAAATTAGGCATTCACTGTGCTGTCAGACTCTACTTATTAATATTTTATGCAATGCTTAAGCTTTTGTAGTTAAAAGTGGGGTTGTAAAATCATAATAAAAAATATTGATTAAAAAAAAAAAGTGCGGTTGTTCTCACACCTGTAATTCCAACACTTTGGGAGGCTGAGGCAGGAGGGTTGCTTGAGCCCAGGAGTTCGTGACTGCAGGGAGCTATGATGGCACCACTGCACATCAGCCTGGGTATTGGAGCAGGATTCGAACACTAAAAAAGAAAAAAAAAAAACCTGGGTAACACCCTCGGGTGCCCTCCCAATGTGGGAGCTTTTCTGTCCTCTCAATAAATCCTGCTTCAAAAAAAAAAAAAAAAAAGCTAGCCAGGCATGGTGGTGCGTCTGTAGTTCCAGCAACTTGGAAGGCTGAGGTGGAAAGATTGCCCGTGTTCAGCAGGTCAAGGCTGCAGTGGCTGTGAGCGTGTCACTTGCACTCCAGTCTGAGTGACAAGAGTGAGACTCTGACAAAAAAAAAGGCTCACACCTGTAATCCCAGCATTCTGGGAGGCCAAGGTGGGAGAATCACTTGCACCCAGGCGTTTGACACCAGCTTGGGAAACATAGTGAGACCTTGTCTCTCTGAAAAAAATTTTAAAATTAGATGGGTAGGGTTCCCAGCTGCTCAGGAGGCTGAGGCGGAAGGGTCACTTGAATCCAGGTCAAGGCTGTGGTGAGCCAGGAGCCAGGAACCGTGATCGTGTCACTGCACTCCTTCCTGGGAGACAGAGTGAGACCACACTCAAAAAAACAAAACAAAACAAAACAACTTTCTCTTTAGCGATCTCCTCCCTCCCATTTCCCAGCCCCTTCAAGTGTCAATTCACTTTCTCTCCATGCATTTGCTTATTCTGGACATTTGCATGAATGGATCATTCGCTGTGTGGCCTTTTGTGTCTGGCTGCTCGCACCTGGCCTCGAGTTTCGCGTGTCTCCCTGTTGCCCCACGTGCCTGTGCTCCACTCTGGTTATGGTTGGATAACTTTCCCCTTTCGGACCAGCACGTCTGATGGGGCAGGGTGAGTTTTGCCTTCGGCTATGGGGAATAACGCAACTGTGACAAGCGCAGACAGGCTTTTGTGCAGACGTAGGTTTTTACTTCTCTTGGGTCAACAAGTAGGAGTGGGCTCGCTGAGTCATGAGGGAAGTTTATGTTTAACTTTATACGAAGCTGCCAGACTGTTTTCCAGAGTGGATACACCGTCTTGTGTTCCCACCGGCAGCATGTGATGGGTCTCATTTCTCTGCATGTTTGCCTGCAGTGTTTTGTGTTTTGTTTTGCTCATTTTTTAGGGAGAGGGTCTTGCTCTGTTGCCCAGGCTGGAGTGCAGTGATGCCCTCATAGGTCACTGCAGCCTTTAACTCTGGGACTAAGTGATTCTCCCGCTTCACCCTCCCAAATAGCTGGGACCAGAGGCATGTGCCGCCACCAAGTCCGGTTAGTTTTTTGTTTTTTTTTTCTTTAAGGATAGGGTC
>NW_007251279.1:34264-47523 GCF_000164805.1 Carlito syrichta
CTCATGCCTATAATCCAAGCACTTTGGGAGGCCGAGGTGAGAGGATTGCCTGAGCCCACAGGTTAGAGACCAGCCTGGGCAACTTGGCAAGACCTCATCTCTAAATTTAAAAAAATTAGCTGGGCGTGGTGGCACATGCCTATAGTTCCAGCTACTTTGAAGGCTAAGCTGGAACTCAGCGATGCCTCCCTGCTTCTCATGGCTCTCAAGGGAGATGCCAGTCTTTGAGATGCTCAGGCCGCAACATGGAGAGTGAACCCTGAGTTGTCTCCCACCCTATAACAGAGTCAGAAAATTCTGCCGGTTCTGCCTTCGGAACATGTCCAGAATCTGATCGCATCTCTGTCTCCATCACCCGACCCATTGACACCCCAGCAGCACCTCCCCTGGCCTCTCTGTTCCCACCCGTGGCCTCTTTGTGTCAGATTTGGCACAAAATCTTGCCATGTCCCACAGATTGAATGACCTCATTTATATGAAATGTCTGGGCAAATCCACAGAGACACAAAATGGATTGGTGAAGGCCAAGGACTAGGGGATTTCAGGGATGAAGAAAATGTTCTAACATGGATTTTTTTCTTTTCTATAGAGACAGGGTCTCGCTATGTTGCCCAGGCTGGTCTTGAACTCCTGACCTCAAGGGATCCTCCTGCCTGGATCTCCCAAAGTGCTGAGATTATAGCAGGCATGAGCCACTGAGCCTGGCCTAAAATGGATTGTGAAGATGGTTACCTAACTCTGAATAAATGACATCCACTGAACTATACACCACAAATGGGTGAATTGTATGATATATGAGTTATCTCTCTTTTTTTTTTGAAACAGAGTCTTACGGTGTCACCCAGGCTAGAGTGTAGTGGCACGCTCATGGCCACCCCAGCGTGGACCTGCCGAGCTCTGGCGATCCTTCCGCTTCAGCCTTCCAAGTAGAGATTGGAAGGCTAATCCCTAATTTTTTGATTTATTGTAGAGACGAGATGTCGCCAAGTTGCCCGGGCTGGTCTTGAACCCACGGGCTCAGGCAATCCACTCGCCTCAGCCTCCCAAAGTACTGGGATTAAAGGCTGAGCCACTGAGTCAGGCCTGTGAGTTATATCTCAATAAGCTGTTACCACCCTCCCGCAGACCCTCCAGAAAAACAAATCCTTCCCATGGCTCTCACCTGACGCAGAATAAACCCAGTGTCCTCAATGGTCAGGGCGTGTGATCTGCCTCCCCGCATCCCTCTGAAAACACTGCCTCAGTTCTCCTTTTCATTCACTGTTCCAGCTACACTAGCCTCTTTGCGTGTTCTGCCTCAGGGCCTTTGTACTTGCTTGGAATCCTCTTTTCTGGTCAGCCCCGCCATGATGGAGCTTGGATGCAAACAAAGCCAACTCTTGTGTTGTACACCACGTACACGTGTGCCGTTTGTGGCAGGGAGAGTAACAGCCCTCCCACAATGTCCACATCCCAATCTGGATCCTAGGAATGGAACTCTACATGACAAAAGGGACCATGCAGATGTGATGACATCAAGGATCCTGAGGTGGGGAGATGCGCCTAGACTGCCCAGGTGGGACCAACGAAATCACAGGAGCCCTTCCAAGGGACAGAGGCATGAGTTGGAGTCAGAGAGACTGGAGGATGCCATGCTGCTGGCTGTGGAGATGGAGGGCGGGGCCACAGGCCAAGGGCTGCAGGCAGCTTCTAGAAGCTGAAAGAGGCAGGAAGCGGATTCTCTTCTAGGGCCTCCTGACAGCTCTGCTGACACCTGATTGAACCAATGAGACCTGCTTTAGATTTCTTACTTCCAGGACTACAGTAAAGCTGTTTTAAGCCATTAAGTTTGTGATCTATTTGTTACAGCAGCAGCAGGAAACTCATACACTATCATATTTATAAAAATGCCCAAGCTGGGCTCAGTGGCTCAGCCTATAATCCCATGCTTTGGGAGGCTGAGGTGAGTGAATTGCCTGAGTCTGCGGGTTCAAGACTTGCCTGGGCGACTTGGCGAGACCTCATCTCCACAATAAAAAAAAAATCAAAAATTAGCCCGGCATGGTAGCGCACGCCTGTAGTTCCAGCTACTTGGAAGGCTGAGGCGGAAGGATGGCCAGAGCCCAGCAGGTCGAGGCTGCAGTGGCCAGGAGCGGCCACTGCACTCCAGTCTGGGTGACAGAGTGAGACTCCAACTCAAAAAAAAAAATGCCCAACAGAGAGGATGTTCTCCCCAAGCCTTGGCTTCTGTATGTAAGACAATGACTGCTCCATGGTGTGGTCTACTCCTGTAGATATGGCCAGTGGCTCTGACAGTGCCTTGCGTATAGCAGGCAGGATTTTATTTTATTATTATTTTGTCTCGGAGTCCCATTCTGTCACCCAGGCTGGAATGCAATGGCATGATCACGGCTCACCACAGCCTCAACCTCCTGGGCTCAGGTGATCCTCCTGCCTCAGCCTCCCTAGTAGCGGGGACCACAGGCACACACCATCATGCCTGGCTAATTTTTTAATTTTTTTTGTGGAGACAAGGTCTCACTATGTTACCCAGGCTGGTCTCAGACTACTGGGTTCAAGCGATCCTCCCACCTCAGCCTCCCTAAGTGCTGGGATTATATGCATGAACTATTGTGTCTGCCCACAGCATGATTTTAAACTCCCCCATAGATTAACTCATTTAATTCTCCAACACATTGGTGAGATAAAAAGCTATCATTAATCCATTGTCCAGAAGAAGAAACTGAGGCAAGAGATTAAATTGGCCGGGCACAGTGGCTCAGCCTGTAATCCCAGCACTTTGGGAAGCTGAGGCAAGAGGATTGCCTGAGTCTGGGGATTCGAGACCAGCCTGGACAACTTGGCAAGACCTTGCCACTACAATATATCAAAAAATAAGTTGGGTGTGGTAACATGCACCTGTAGTTCTGCTACTTGGAAGGCTGAGGTGGAAGGATCGCCTGAGTTCAGTAGGTTGAGGCTGCCGTGTCATGAGCAAGCCACTGGACTCCAGCCCGGGCGACAAGAGTGAGATATCAAATAAAAAAAAAAAAGATGAAATGACTTATCCAAAGTTTACACAGTTGCTAAGTGGCCAAGCAAAGAGTCAGTCAGGGAACTGAAGAGAGGCTGTATGATATTAATAAGAGTTGACCAGACTCGGTGGCTCAGCCTGTAATCCCAGCACTTTGGGAGGCCAAGGTGAATGGACTGCCTGATCCCGTGGGTTCGAGACTAGCCCAGGCAATTTGGTGAGACCTCGTCTCTACAATAAATAAAAAATTAGCCAGGTGTGGTAGCGCATGCCTGTAGTTCCAGCTACTTGGAAGGCTGAGGCAGACGGATTGTTGGAGCCCAGCAGGTTGACACTGGAGTGGCTGTGAGTGTGCCACTGCACTCCAGCCTGGGTGACAGAGTGAGACTCCAACTCAAAACAACAACAATAATAATAAGAGCTAACACAGCCCAGCAGCCGTCACCCTCTCTCTCTGTGGGCATGGGGGCCCTTCAGCTCCAGAGGGCCCTAGCAGCAGGTGGTGGTGCTATTCCATTGTTACCATGGCCAGAGGGTCACTCTGGCACTTGGCAGGTAGAAGCCAAGAGTCTCATGTTGTGGGATTGTCCTGCCCAAATGCCAGGAGTGTCGCCGCTGAGGATCACAAAGCAGGAGGCACAGCACCTACACTTCTCATGGCTTCTGGGGCTCAGGGATAAGCAGGAAGATTCTGGGGCTGCCTGCCTGGGCGTGAAACTAGCTCAGGACAAACCTGGCTTGGCCACCAATGAGCTGTGTGACCTTGGGTAAGTCTTTTAACCTTCCTGGGCTTGATGATCTCATCTAAAAAATGGGATAATAACAGCTCGCTCCTCATACTCTTGTGAGCATTGAGTAAGGCATACACGTCAACTGCTTAGAACAGCATCTGGGAGAGTCTTGGAGCTACTACATATAGCTACTACGTGAGTATTATCGTTTTACTTTATTATTATTATTTTTTTGAGTTAGAGTCTCACTCTGTCGCCCAGGCTGGAGTGCAGTGACACGCTGCTCATGGCCACCGTAGCCTCAATCTACTGGGCTCAGGTGATCCTTCCACCTCAGTCTTCCAAGTAGCTAGAACTACAGGCACACACCACCACGTCCGGCTAATTTTTTGATCTATTGTAGAGACGAGGTCTTGCCAAGTTGCCCAGGCTGGTCTCGAATCTGTGGGCTCAGACAGTCCTCTTACCTCTGCCTCCCAAAGTGCTGAGATTATAGGCCCACCTGGCTTATTATAGTTTTAGTAGCAAGTACTTGGTATTGAAACCTGCCACCTTTTCCAGTCTCAGGGCCTCTGTGGGCAGAAGCAGGTCTGAAGGGCACCTAGGCTCTCACTTTGCTCAGCACAATCTGAGGGCAGGGCATCTGCATGTCTGTGGCTCCCAGGGGAGACAGGCAGGGCCTCAGAGACAGCAAGGCTAGGCAAGGCTAGGGACCACAGGTTTATTGGGGACTCCACGCACGCACACTCACGGCAGCACACGACAACGGCACGGTGACTCAGGACATGCGCGGCAGCCTCCGCCACAGCTGGGGCCCAGAGGCAGTGGGGTGCAGTCTCCTCCCTTGTGGCCCAGACCCCGCTGGGTCCCTTCCTCCTGGGGAGCTGGGGACGGGGCTGCTGGGGGGGCAGCAGGCCTGGCGGGGGAAGTGAGCAGGCGGGGCCGGCTGGGCCTCACTCCAGGGACTGCAGCATCAGCAGCTGTTTGAGCACCTTCGTCTGGCTGGTCTCACGGATCTCGCCGGCCAGGAACATCTCGTCCACGACCGTGTAAACCTGCGGGAGGGAGGCGAGGGGACCCCGGTGTGAGAAGGGGCCCGGGATGCTGGCCGGGGCGAGGGCTGGAACCCCAGCAGATGTGTTGGGCAGCTGCAGGGCCACAGCCACCATCCCCACCCCCACGCCTGATTCACCCTCCTCTTCCTCAGGAGCCTACCTTGTAGAAGTTGAATACCAGGTCCAGTTCACAGACGTTGTGGAAATATTCGTTTAAGACCTGGCGGAAGAAGAAGACAAGGACGGTAAGAGGGGCTGGGAGAGAGGGAGGCGCATACACACAGATGGGAACAGAGGTCAGCAGGAAGAGATGGCTGCTGGGCACGGTGGCTCAGGCCTGTCATCCCAGCACCCTGGGAGGCTGAGGCGGGAGGACTGCTTGAGGCCAGAAGTTCAAGACCAGGCTGGGCAACAAAACAAGACCTTTTTCCTACAAAAAAGCAAAAAATAAGCAGGGTATGGTGGCGCACGCCTCTAGTCTGGAAGGATCGCCTGAGCCCAAGAGGTCGAGGCTGTGGTAAGCTGTGATCCGTGCCACTGCCCTCCGGCCTGGGCAACAGAGTGAGTCCCTGACTCAAAAAAAAAAAAAAAAAGAAGGAAAAAGATGGCAAAAAAAGACAGAGAGATCAAGGGGAGGAGAGGAGAGACAGAGAGAGACAGTGAAGGCAAGAGACAGGGATACACAGAAAGAGACAGAAACAAAGATCATTGCAAAGAGCAGGTAAAAAAGACAGAGAAACCAAGGAAAGCAGGAGGAGAGAGAGACAGAAAGATCCAGAGAGGGAGAGACAGAGATGGAGATGGTAAGAAAGACAAAGAGAAAGAAACAAGAGCGAAGATCATCACGTGACGACAAAAAAGGATGGCAGGACAGAGAGGCGCGGAGACAGCTGGACCAGCAGAGACAGAAGGAGACAGCAACTGCAGCAGCCGGCCGGCAGATGCAAGGAGAGGCAGAGACAAATAAGCAGTGAGGTGGGAGAGATGGGCAGTGGTCTGGCCACGTGGGGAAGACTCAGGAGGGACCAGGGAGGGTTCCCAGAGCTCATGGGCCACCAGGGCCACCCACTCACCTCCACAAAGTTGTGAATGGCCTCCAGGTAAGCCAGGTTATTGTCATTGACGTCCACGCAGATGCAGAAGTAGAGGCCAGCGTAGCGTCGGTAAATGATCTTAAAGTTCCGGAACTGTGGGGCAGAGAGGCCGTCAGCGAGAGAGCGTGCCTGGGACCCTATGGACCGGGCAGAAAGGGGCCCAAACATCCAGTCCTTCACACATAGTCCCTGAGGCCCAGAAGTGTCCAAGATAGGTCCGACCCTGCCCTCCCGGGACTCAGTCCAGTGGAAGGAGACTCATCCCTAGAGTGGGCAGGACTGGATTGTGAGAACCCAGAGCAGGCACCTAAACACCTCTGGCCTGGGAGTCAGGAAGGGCTTCCTGGAGGAGAGGGCATCTCAGCTGAGACCAGCAGGATGGCAAGAGTGTTTCAGGTAGAGGGAAGAGCCTGGACAAAGACCAGGGCCAAGAGGGAACCTAGTGTGTTCAAAAGCATTCACCCACTCTTGCCACTCCCTTTTGTGACTTTCTGTCACCTCTGGAGACAGTCAGATTCAGTCACTCAATCAGCCAGGTGCAGTGGCTCAGGCCTATAATCCCAGAACTTTGGGAGGCCAAGGAGAGAGAATTGCCTGAGCCCAGGGGTTCAAAACCAGCCTCGGCAACTTGGCAAGACCTCGTCTACAATAAATCCAAAAATTTAACTGGGCATGAAGGTGCATGCCTGTATACCTAGCTACTCAGGAGGCTGAGGCAGAAGGATCACCTGAGCCCAGAAGGTTGAAACTCTGGTGAGCTGTGATCATGCCACTGCATTCCAGCCTGGGCAACAGAGTGAGACCTCAGCTCAAAATAAAAAGTAAATAAAAGTAAATAAATAAAGCGGCCAGGCTCAGTGACTGTTTGTAATCCCAGCACTTTGGGAGGCCGAGACAAGTGGATTTCCTGAGCCTACGGGTTCAAGATCAGCCAGGGCAACTTGGCGAGACCGCCTCTCTCAATAAATCAAAAATTAAGCCGGGGTCGGTGGCTCAGCCTGTAATCCCGCACTTTGGGAGGCTGAGGTGAGTGGATTGCCTGAGCCCACGAGTTCGAGACCCGCCTGGACAACTTGGCGAGAACTCATCTCTACAATAAATCAAAAAAATTAGCCGGGTGTGGTAGCGCGCGCCTATAGTTCCAGCTACTTGGAAGGCTGAGGCGGAAGGATCGCCGGAGCCCAGCAGGTTGAGGCTGTGGTGGCCGCGAGTGGCCACTGCACACTAGTCTGGGTGACATAGTGAGACTCCAACTCAAAAAGTAAAAAATAAAATAATAAAAGTAAATAAAAAATTAGCTAAGTGTGGTAGCACACGCGCCTGTAGTTCCAGCTACTTGAAAGGCTGAGGCGGAAGGATCACCTGAGCCCAGCAGATTGAGGCTGCGGCGACAGCCTGGATGACAAAGTGAGACTCCAACTCAAAAAAAATAAAATAAAATAAAGCAATCATTCTACAAACATTTCCTGAGCATCTACTGTGGGCAGCACAGGGGTCACCACGGTAACCAACATTCACTGAATGTCGCCTGCCTTCACTGAAGTGTAATATACACAAGTATGCCAGGCCTCTAGTTCCAGCTACTTGGAAGGCTGAGAAGGAAGGATCACCTGAGTCCAGCAGGTCAAGGCTGCGGTGGCCATTAGCTAGCCACTGCACTCCAGCCTGGGTGACAGAGTGAGACTCTGACTCAAAAAATAAAAATAAAAATAAAATCCCAGATGCAGGTCTGGGATGTGTGTGTGTGGCACCACCCGGTGGCAACTGCAAGTAACAGCATCAGTCCTTGGATTTCACTCATTTTTTTCAGCTTGTCCTGTAGCTCATTTGGGGGGGAGAGGCAGGCGGGGGAGACGGGGTCTTGCTCTGTCACTCCGACTGAGGTGCAGCAGCATAATTGTGGCCCACTGCAGCCTCGAACTCCCGAGCTCAAGTGATCCTCCTGCCTCACCCTCCTGAGTAGATGGGACTACAGGGGCACGCCACCACACCTGGCTACTTTTACCAGGGGAGTGAGACCCCCTCAACTCAAAAAAAAAAAAAAAGTCCAACCATCAGCAGTGGTATGATCACAGCTCCTCGTAGCTTCGAACTCCTGGGTTCAGGTGATCACTACATCTGGCTTTTCTTATTTCTGTAGAGAAAAGGTCTCACTCTGTTGCCCAGGCGAGGCTCAAACTCCTGAGCTCAAGCCATCCTCCCGCCTTGGCCTTCCAAAGTGCTGGCATTATAGGCACGCGCTCCCACGTGCCTGGCCAACACCCAGATCTTCTGAGGTCCCTCTGCCTCTTCTGGGTGCTCCTGTCTGTCTTCGTCCCTGATTAGTTCCTCGGCTTTGCTCACGCACCGCATACAGAAACTTCCCTGTTCCCACATCCTGCCGGGCCCTCTCCCTGAGCCCTGACTCGCAGCTCCCTCCGCTGGGACAGGAACCACACGTCGTGAGGGACCGTCCCAGCACCAGCACTGCGCCTGGATCTTCACTCCACCTGCTCTTCCCGAAGGTCGACCAGCTCAGAAAAACGGTAGCTCCGTCCTGCTCGGGGCTTGAGCCCAAGATCTAGCTGCCACTCGGGTTCCATGGTCCCTCACACTCCCCACAGCCCTCTGCCCTCTGGTTGGCTCCGCCCCCAAAATGTACCTGGCCACGCCCACGGCTTCCAAGCCTGTCCAGTCACCCACCTGGACCCGCAGCCACCTCCCAAACAGTCCCCCTGCTTCTGCGCTTGCTCCTTTACTAAAGCCTCTGCCAGCCTATGGCCTCCTCTGCTTCAGAAGCTTCCTGGGATCCTCCTCAATGAGGGGAAGAGTCCAAGCCCCCTGAAGTCCAAGCCCCTTCAGCCCTGTGCCCTGGGATCTTTCCCTCTCATCTCCTCCCTGGCTCCCTCCACCTTAGACTCACTGGACTTGTATTCCTGGAATGCCTCAGGTATATTCCTGCCTCGGGGCCTTTGCACTAGCTGTTCCCTTGGCTTGGAATGTTCCTCCCTCAGACATCACCTCCTCATTCCCTCAACTCTTTCAGGTCTTGGCTCAAATGTCACCTTCTCAGTCATGCATTCCTGACCAAACCATTTAAACTTGCACTCCAGTATCCAGCATGCACACCCTAACACCCCAGTGCTCCAGCCCGCTCACAGCTGCTGGTTTTCTCCCAGGCATTTATCACCACTCAACAGACACACAAGATCTCCCACTGACCAGAACACCAGCTCACTGAGGGTAGGGACTTGTGTCTGGTACGGCCACTACCATATCCCTAGTGCCTAGAACAGTGTCTGGCACCCAGTAGGCCCTCAAAAAATATTTGTTGAATTCTACAGGACAATACTCTGGTCTCTTGAACAGGTAAATGTCATGGGAATAAGAGGTGAAGACTTCTATATTAAATGAAACCAGAACATAGCAACAGAAAACAACACAAGATCCTTTCCCTAGCTTTGAAGATTGGGCCAGGCGCAGTGAAATAGCAATTGGCTTGGGAAGTGGAAGAAAGACGATTGTCTGAGTCCAGGGGTTCAAGACCAGCCTGGGCAACTTGGCAAGACCTCGTCTCTACAATAAATAAAAAAATTAGTTGGCTATGGTGGCACACACCTATGGTTCCAGCTACCTGGAAGGCTGAGGCAGGAGGATCACCTGGGCCCAGCAGGTCAAGGCTGCGGTGGCCGTGAGGGTGCCACTGCACTCTAGCCTGGGCAAAAAAGTAAGACCCCTACTAAAAAAAAAAAAAAAAAAATTAGCAGTGACCCAGCTAGGCGTGGTGGCTCATGCCTGTAATCCCAGCACTTTGGGAGGTCAAGGCAGGAGGACTGCGTGAGCCTAGGAGTTCGCGACCAGCCTAGGCAGTATAGCAAGACTCAGTTTCTACAAAAAATAGAAAAATTAGCCAAGCATGGTGTTGCATGCCTGTAGTCCCAGCTACTTGGGAGGCTGAGGTGGGAGAATTGCTTGAGCCACCACACCCAATCATTTGAACATTTCTATAGGAAGTTTTAAAATGGCACCTGAAGCCGGGCTCGGTGGCTCAGCCTGTAATCCCGCACCTTTGGGAAGCCGAGGTGAGTGGATTGCCTGAGCCCGAGGGTTCGCGACCCGCCTGGGCAACTTGGCGAGACCTCATCTCTACAATAAATAAAAAATTATTCGGGCGCCTGTAGTTCCGGCTGCTTGGAAGGCTGAGGCAGAAGGATCACTGGAGCCCAGCAGGTCGAGGCTGGGCTCCAGTCTGGGTGACAGAGTGAGACTCCAACTCAAAAATAAATAAATAAAATAAAATAAAATAGCACCTGAAAAAATTCTCTGGCAAAAAAAAAATAATAATAATATCAGATAGAGCAAAAAGACAAAATATTAATATTAATACTGACTAAATTTGGGTAGAGGATACGTGAATCTTCAATCTATTTTTCTCTTGTACTACCCTGTATGTTTGTGAATTTTACAATGAAAAGTACAAAAAAAGGTCAGGCACAGTGGTTCACACCTATAATCCCAGCACTTTGGGAGGCTGAGGTGGGCGGATCGCTTGAGCCCAGGAGTTTGAGACCAGCCAGGGCAACACAGAAAGACCTCATCTTTAGAAAAAAAAAATTTAATAAAAAATAAAAGTACAGGCCAGGCTCGGTGGCTCAGCCTGTAATCTCAGCACTTTGGGAGGCCAAGGTGAATGGATTGCCTGAACCGCGGGTTCGAGACCTGCCTGGGCAACTTGGCGAGACCTCATCTCTACAATAAATCAAAAATCAGCCGGGTGTGGTAGCACGCGCCTGTAGTTCCAGCTACTGGGAAGGCTGAGGCAGAAGGATTGCTGGAGCCCAGCAGGTCAAGGCTGCGGTGGCCGGGAGCGGCCACTGCACTCCAGTCTGGGCGACAGAGTGAGACTCCAACTCAGAAAAATAAAAAATAAAAGTACAGGCTGGGCACAGTGGCTCAAGCTTGCAATCCCAGCATTTTGAGAGGCCGAGGTGAAAGGACTGCCTGAGCCCATGGGTTCGAGACCCGCCTGGGCAACTTGGCGAGACCTCATCTCTACAATAAATCAAAAATCAGCCGGGTGTGGTAGCACGCGCCTGTAGTTCCAGCTACTGGGAAGGCTGAGGCAGAAGGATTGCTGGAGCCCAGCAGGTCAAGGCTGCGGTGGCCGGGAGCGGCCACTGCACTCCAGTCTGGGCGACAGAGTGAGACTCCAACTCAGAAAAATAAAAAATAAAAGTACAGGCTGGGCACAGTGGCTCAAGCTTGCAATCCCAGCATTTTGAGAGGCCGAGGTGAAAGGACTGCCTGAGCCCATGGGTTCGAGACCCGCCTGGGCAACTTGGCGAGACCTCATCTCTACAATAAATCAAAAATCAGCCGGGTGTGGTAGCACGCGCCTGTAGTTCCAGCTACTGGGAAGGCTGAGGCAGAAGGATTGCTGGAGCCCAGCAGGTCAAGGCTGCGGTGGCCGGGAGCGGCCACTGCACTCCAGTCTGGGCGACAGAGTGAGACTCCAACTCAGAAAAATAAAAAATAAAAGTACAGGCTGGGCACAGTGGCTCAAGCTTGCAATCCCAGCATTTTGAGAGGCCGAGGTGAAAGGACTGCCTGAGCCCATGGGTTCGAGACCCGCCTGGGCAACTTGGCGAGACCTCATCTCTACAATAAATCAAAAATCAGCCGGGTGTGGTAGCACGCGCCTGTAGTTCCAGCTACTGGGAAGGCTGAGGCAGAAGGATTGCTGGAGCCCAGCAGGTCAAGGCTGCGGTGGCCGGGAGCGGCCACTGCACTCCAGTCTGGGCGACAGAGTGAGACTCCAACTCAGAAAAATAAAAAATAAAAGTACAGGCTGGGCACAGTGGCTCAAGCTTGCAATCCCAGCATTTTGAGAGGCCGAGGTGAAAGGACTGCCTGAGCCCATGGGTTCGAGACCCGCCTGGGCAACTTGGCGAGACCTCATCTCTACAATAAATCAAAAATCAGCCGGGTGTGGTAGCACGCGCCTGTAGTTCCAGCTACTGGGAAGGCTGAGGCAGAAGGATTGCTGGAGCCCAGCAGGTCAAGGCTGCGGTGGCCGGGAGCGGCCACTGCACTCCAGTCTGGGCGACAGAGTGAGACTCCAACTCAGAAAAATAAAAAATAAAAGTACAGGCTGGGCACAGTGGCTCAAGCTTGCAATCCCAGCATTTTGAGAGGCCGAGGTGAAAGGACTGCCTGAGCCCATGGGTTCGAGACCCGCCTGGGCAACTTGGCGAGACCTTGTCTCTTCAATAAATCAAAAATTAGCCGGGCATGGTGGCACGTGACTCCGGCTACTTGGAAGGCTGAGGTGGAAGGATCGCCAGAGCCCTGCCGGTCGACGCTGGGGTGGCCATGAGCGTGCCACTGCACTCCAATCTGGGTGACAGAGTGAGACTCCAACTCAAAAAAATAGAAAATAAATAAATAAAAATAAAAGTACAAAAAAAGCAAGCAAGCTAAAAGCGTGTTGAAAGAATGAATGAGGCACGGGGAAGGGTCTGAAGGATGATGGCAATGGAAGGTTGGGTGGGAAGTGGGGAAGGAGGTGACGAGGGAGCAGGTGGGCGGGGGCGTCACCTCCACAAAGTTGGTGTGTTTGGCATCTCGGACGGTGACCACAGCATGCACCTCCTCGATCAGCTTCTGTTTCTCGTCATCATCAAACTGCATGTACCACTTGGCCAGGCGTGTCTTGCCGGCCCGGTTCTGGATTAGGATGAAGCGGATCTGGGCCGTGGGAAGAGGAGGAAGTGAGAGAGGCTGGCAGGGCGGGGCTGGCCTCTTTGCAGCCCCCAGAGTCCCACCAGGCTGGCCCTGGCCACACGTCCGGCTCAGGTCCTTCCAACGCCCCTGCGAGCGACCTCCCCACCACCAGTGGCCCACTCTGCAGTCAGCTCCAGGACCCAGTGCCAGGCTCACCATCTCTTGTTCCACTCTAGGCCTCAGTTCCCTTACGTTTCCCCAGAGACTCATCTTGCCAGGGTGTCTTAAAGGCTAAATGTTTATAAACGTCACCAGCTGGTATATAGCAGACATTTAATAAATGTCTGAGTTTCAGGCTTCTTAGGTCTGAGTCCTGATTCAACCATTTCTTTCTTTTCCTTTGCTTACTCATTTTTTTTAAAATTTAAATAAGCCGGGCTTGGTGGCTCAGCCTGTAATCCCGCGCCTTTGGGAGGCTGAGGTGAGTGGATTGCCTGAGCCTGCGGGTTCGAGACCCGCCTGGGCAGCGAGACCTCATCTCAACAATAAAATCACAAAATCAGCCAGGCGTGGTAGAGCATGCCTGTAATTCCGGCTACTCGGAAGGCTGAGGTGGAAGGATCGCCGGAGCCCAGCAGGTTGAGGCTGCGGTGGCCGGCAGCGT
>NW_007251279.1:48663-50210 GCF_000164805.1 Carlito syrichta
AAAAAAATTAGCTGGGTGTGGTGGCATGTGCCTGTAGTTCCAGCTACTTGGAAGGCTGAGACGGAAGGATCACCTGAGCCCAGCAAGTCGAGGCTGCAGTGGCCATGAGCGTGTCACTGCACTCCAGCCTGAGAGACAGAGTGAGACTCCAATTAAAAAAAAGAGGTGGGGTCTTGCTACATTGCCCAGGCTGGAATGCAATGGTTATTGACAGGTGTGATCATAGCACACTACAGTCTCAAATGAACTCCTAGACTAATGCGATCCTTCCGCCTCAGCCTCCTGAGTAGTGAGGATGAGAGGTGTGCACCACCACACCCAGCAGAGGTTTGCTATTATGATTCTGAAAAGTTAGATCAACTGTCACAGGGCTACTATGGAAATAAATGAGTTAAGGTCAGAAGTGGTTAGCATAGTGCCTGGTACACACTGAGTGTGCAATAAAATCAGTTATCATTATGACTGAGCGGCATCTGACCAAGTGGCAGAGCACAGAGTCGAGAGGCAGAATGAATCCTGGCATTACCAGTTACTGGCTGAGTGTCCATGGGCAGGTCACCTAACCTCTCTGGGCCAGTTTGCCTCTCTGTATGATGGACATAATGGGAGGACTTCCCTCGCAGGCCGACTGTCCAGATTAATAAACAGAAGGCTGATACAGTGACCAGTACATACCAAGTGTTTCCAGGTACCAGCTCTTCATAGCATTAGAATTTGTCATATTTGACTTTGAGAACACCATGGCTCGAGCTCACCCAGCTAGAAGCTTTGGGCCCAGTCCTTTCCGAGACAGGCATGTGTATACCCATTTTACAGATGAAGAAACAGGGAAAGGAAGACTCACAGCCAGAAAGTACAGCTGGGATTCTACAGGCTTTGCTCGGAACCCCTTACTCCAACTTGCAACTTAGCCCAACTTTGCTCTGAACCCCCTTTCCTCAACTTGCGACATCTTTTCCTGTTTTCTTCCCGGTTCAAATCTCTCCACTCGGGGGACTCCATCCCTTGCATCCTCTCTTGCCTCTGCCATCCCTTCGGCTGCCCTCAGCCTTCCCTGTCTCAAACCGCCTCCCACAGAGCTCCTTTGACCGCCACCATCTGGCTTTCAGCCCCTCCCTCAGGTCTCCGTGGGCCTTCGACTGGACACCCCTTAACAGGCATCCACTCTCTTTCCTAAGCCTCCACGTTATCTTCTCTCCCAACCAACCAAGCCAGACAAGAACAGGATGTTACACTCTCCTTTCAAAAACTTCTGCTGCCGGGCTCGGTGGCTCAGCCTGTAATCCCACGCCTTGGGAGGCTGAGGTGAGTGGATTGCCTGAGCCCCTGGGTTCAAGACACGCCTGGGCAACTTGGTGAGAATCATCTCTACAATAAATCAAAAAATCGGCCGGGCGTAGTAGCGCATGCCTATAATTCCGGCTACTTGGAAGGCTGAGGCGGAAGGATCGCCGGAGCCCAGCAGGTCGAGGCTGCGGTGGCCAGGAGTAGCCACTGCACTCCAGTTTGGGCGACCAAGTGAGACTCCAACTCAAAAACAAAAACAA
>NW_007251279.1:50639-52178 GCF_000164805.1 Carlito syrichta
AAAAAAAAAAAAAAAAAAAGAACTTCTGTTGAGCCAGGGAAAACCACTTCCTAGCAGGGAAGGGGTCCTGGGCAGGAGGGGAAGTGGGGACCCACACCAGGCAGCTACCTCCCCGGGCAGAGTCAGAGACACATGGGCATTCAGGAAGAACTAGCAGTAGCCAGCCCAGTGAGAGAGAAAGTCTCTTTCTCCCATATTCCCTCATATACCTCTGCCTATTTGTCCCAGTTTGAATTTCTTTGCCTTGGGAGTCCACCCTGAGAAGTCCCTTCCTTCCTTCCTGCGTCCAGCTGTCCCCTCTGGATGCCCCTACCTTCCCATCTCCAATCCCCCTCCCCTCCCCTGTTCCCTTTGACCTCCACCATCTCCCTTTCAGACCCTTCTCAGGCTTCAGTGGGCCTTTTCTTGGGGACATCCCTTCTCCAACTTCCAAGCCTCCTCCCTTGTTCCAGAGGTCACCTCTTGCCTCAAAGACTGGGTTCCTGCCGGGTGCGGTGGCTCACGCCTGCAATCTCAACACTTGGGGAGGCCAAGGTGAGAGAATTGCCTGAGTCCAGGGGTTCAAGACCAGCCTGGGCAACTTCGTGAGACCTCCTCTCTACAATAAATCAAAAAAATTAGCCAAGCCTGTTGGTGCACGCCTGTAGTACCAGCTACCTGGCAGGCTGAGGTGGAAAGATCACCTGAGCCTAGCAGGTCGAGGCTGCAGGGGCAGTGAGTGTCCCACCGCACTCCAGCCTGGGCGAGAGTGAGACTTCGACTCAAAAAAAAAAGAGACACGGTTCCTTAAGGAGGCTCCTCCCCTGCTAGGACTCATGTCCCATTCGGCGCCTTTCTTAACTCTCCCCTGAAGAACTCCTTTCTAGATCCTAAGCCCCAACCTGGGGGAAAGGGGCACCCCCAAATCCAAATCCAGTCCTTGCCCCCTCCCCCGCCTCACACTCCCAAGCCTCCCTCCACCCCGAGGGCCCCTCTCGGGGAAAGACCTCCTCGGGTGCGCCCATTCGCGTCAGTGTCCACGCCCTGCCCCCAAGCCCTCCCTCTGCCGCACTGTCCCTGGCTCCAAAACCTGTCCCCGCTGTCGCCTACTTCCGGTGTCTTCCCCGAGATTCTCTCCCATCAGCAGTTTCCCGCCCTGTCCAAACACCCCCTCTCCACCCTGCAAGGCCGGGTTCTTGTCCCTGGAGACTCCTCCCGCCGGCAAGGCCTCCCTCCCCTGCTCCAATGTCTCCCGTTCTTCTCCAAAGCTCCCTCGACACCCCCAGGGACCCCCCCTCCAGGGAAGCCCCCTCCCCACCTCCAAGGCCTTCTCCCTCCCCCGAGACCGTGCCTCGCGAGTTACCTCCCCTGTTTCAAAAGCCCCCAACCATCTCCAGTGTCACCCCAGCTGCACGGCCCTTTCCCCCGGGCCCCCGGCCCCAATGCCCCCTCGCCTGGACACCCTCGGTCACCCCCGCGCGCCGAATCACGGCCGTTTTCCCGTTCCCGGCCCTGGATCGGCCCCAATCCCGAGAGCCCGCGCCCGGCCCAGACCGGGGG
>NW_007251279.1:52282-56109 GCF_000164805.1 Carlito syrichta
CTGGGCAGCTCCGGCTCTGGCTGCGGGAGGGGGCCCACAGCTAGAGCGGACTTCCGGCAGAAGGACCCGCCTGCCTCTCGCGCACAGCCCCCTGGGAGTTGTAGTTTCTCGGACGGGAACGCCCGGTTGGGCAGCCAGCCCTCGGAAAAGGGTTGCGCTCGCTTCCCAGCATGCAGCGCGATCACCCTTTTCTTACCAAATGAATCAGAACCCGAGTGCATGCTGGGAGTTGTAGGCGAACGTCTGTCTTCAGAGGACTACAATTTCCGAAATGCATGACAGCCAACCGGGAAGGGGTTGCATTCAGGGAAATGTAGTTCTGGTTTCCCCTCCCCACGCACTCCCCGAAGGGCATGCTGGGAATAGTAGTTTAAGTAAGAAACTGTGTTGGGGAGCTAGAAATGTAACTTTCCATTATACACACTGCTTTGTTTAAAATTCGTCGAGTATTGCCAATGAGAGAAAACCGTTGAAGAGCATGAACTTGGGAATCAGAACTGTGTGCAAATCTTGTCCTTGCACAATTTAGCTGTGTGACTTTGGGCCAGTGACTTCATCTCAACTCAACGTCTTCACCTGTAAAATGAGAAAGATCAAGGGGACATCTCAGTAGGGTTGTTTTAAAGCATCAATACATTTCCAAAGTACTTAGCACAGTACTTGACACATAAGTACACACAGTACTTGACACATAAGTAAATATCAGTTCACACAATGAGTGTTCACTGTTACCATATGTCGAGGCGAGAGGATTGCTTGAGTCCAGGGGTTCGAGACCAGCCAGGACAACTTGGTGAGACCTCGTCTCTACAATAAATCAAAAAGTTAGCCGGGCGTGGTGGCGTGCACCTGTAGTTCCAGCTACTTGGAAGGCTGAGGAGTCAAATAATAGGAGCCTTCTCGTTCGCATCCTACCAGTTCCAAAAAAATGTCAAGTGCTTTTCCACCTCAGGCCTTTCCCTCAGTGCTTGCTTTGCCCCATTCATGCCATGGCTAGCCTCCTTTCTTTCTTTAGCTTAAGCACCATCTCCACAGACCTACAAAGAGGACCCTACTTACAAAGTTCTCCTCCCCAACCCACATAATTCACTAGGTCACCATTATTTTTTTAATGGCCTTTGTCATAACATTTGATGATTTTATTTTCTGTGTGTGTGTGTGTGTGTGTGTGTGTGTGTGTGTGTGTGTGTTTGTCTAGATCTTCTGTTTGTCATTCATTAGGTGATGAGTTATTGAGGGCAGGGACCCTGTCTAATAACTGTTCCTGCGTCACCTGGAATATGGTGTCACAACATAAGCACTCAATAAAAGTATTACTATTAGTTCTGAGGGGATACTTGCCCTAATAAAACAAAGCATATTATAGAACTATGTGAACTTTTTTTCTTCTGTTAGAGATGGGGTCTTGCTGTGCTACCCAGACCAGTCTCAAATTCTTGGCCTCAGGTGATTCTTCCACCCTGGTCTTCCAAAGTGCTGGCCACCATGCCTGGCCAGAACTATGTAAATTAAAAGTGCGGTAGCCTGGGCACTGTGGCTGAAGCCTGTAATTCCAGCACTTTGGGAGGCTGAGTGGGAAAATTAGCCCCATCTAGCCAGGGCAATATAGCAAGACCTTATCTTTTAAAAAACTCAAAATATGGCTGGGCTCGGTGGCTCAGCCTGTAATCTCAGCACTTTGGGAAGCCAAGGTGAGAAGATTGCCTGAATCTGGGGGTTTGAGACCAGCCTGGGCAACTAGGTGAGTCCTCATCTCTACAATAAATCACCAAAAAAAAAAAAAAAAAAAACAACTAGCCGGGTGTGGTGGCATGCGTCTGAGGATTGCCTGAGCCCAGCAGGTTGAGGCCGTGGTGGCCATGAGTGTGTCACTGTACTCCAACCCGAGTGACAAGAGTGAGACTCCAACTCAATTTTTAAATAAATAAAACCCAAATAAATTATCCAGGTGTGTTGGTACCCACCTATAGACCTTGACTCAAAAAAAAAAAAAAAAAAAAGGTCAGGCTTGGTGGGATTACTTGTAATCCCAGCACTTTGGGAGGTGGAGGTGAGAGAATTGCCTGAGCAATTGGCTAAGGGGATCGAGACAAGCCTGGGTAATTTGGTGAGACCGTGTCACTACAATTAAAAAAAAATTAGCCAAGTGTGGTGTATGTGATTGTGGTTCCAGCTACTTGGAAGGATGAGGTAGAAGGATTGCCTGAGCCCAGCAGGTGAAAGGTAGCAGTAGCCATGATCATGCCACTGCACTCCAGCCTGGGTGACAGAGTGAGACTCTGACTCAAACAAAGAAACAAAAAAACAGCATGGTATTGGCTAGACGAGGTGGCTCCTCCTTATAATCTCAGCACTTTGGGTGGCGGAGGCAGGAGGATTGCTTGAGCCTAGAAGTTCAAGACCAAACTGGGCAATATAGTAAGATCTCATCTCCACACACACACAAAAAAAGTTTAATTAGCTGGGCATGGTGGTGCATGCCTGTAGTCCTAGCTACTCAGGAGGCTGAGGCAGAAAAATTGTCTGAGGCTAGGAGGTTGAGGCTGCAGAGTGCTGTGATAACTTCAGCCTGAGCAATAGAGTCAGACTTTGACTCAAAAAAAAAAGAAAAAAAGAGACTAGGCGTGGTGGCTCACGCCTATAATCCCAGCACTTTGGGAGGCTGAGGCAAGAGGATTGCCTGAGCCCATGGGTTCAAAACAAGCCTGGGCAACTTGGTGAGACCTCATCTCTACAATACATAAAAAATTAGCTGGGTATGGTGGCGCATGCCTGTAGTTCCAGTCTTGTACAAAAGCTGGATTGGCACCCAAAAGTAAGGGTCCTAGATAATTTTTTTTTAATTGTTTTCTTTTTTTTTCTTGCCTTCTGGACCACAAGAATGAGGGTCTTGTTAAATTTTGCAGCCTGCCCAGAGCAAACTTGCTCACCTCACCTTAGTTTCAAATCCTGTTGAAGGTAGACAAGTACATAAGACAGAAACAACATCTGGTCTCTTTTTGCTCTTGTAATATTTAATATTATGTGTTGTGTGTTGATTCTTCTGACAATGCCACGCTCATTTTTTTTTTTTTTTTTGAGCCGTAATCTCTGTCACCCAGGTTGGAATGCAGTGGCACGCTCACAGCCACTGCTGCCTCGACCTACTGGGCTCAGGCAATCCTTCCACCTCAGCCTTCCAAGTACCTGGAACTACAGATGCACACCACCACGCTCGGCTAGTATTTTTGTGTGTGATTTATTGTGGAGATGAGAGACGAGTTCTCGCCAAGTTGCCCAGGCTGGTCTTGAACCTGTGGCTCAGGCAATCCTCTCACCTTGGCCTCCCAAAGTGCTGGGATTACAGGCTTGAGTCACTGCACCCGGCCTCAGCCTACTTTTTAACGTTTTCAGCAGGCTGCCCCCTGAACCCAAATAGGTTCAGAGAAACTCCCTACTTAGCAGTTTAAAACAACAATAAACATTTATGATCTCACATAGTTTCCAAGGGGCAGTAATTTTGGAGCAGCTTAGCAGGGTGGGTCTGGCTTGAGCTCTCTCATGGAACTGCCGTCAAGAAATCGGCCGTCTTGTGCAGGCTTGATTGGGGCTGAAAGATCTGTGGTCCCTATGGATCACTCCTGTGGTTGGCAGATTAATGCTGGCTGTTGGCCAGAGGCCTCAGTGCCTCACCACATGGCTGTCTCCACAAGGAAGCCTGTGTGTCCTCACGTGACCATTGTTTTCCCAAAGAATGAGTGATCCAAGGAAGGGCAAGGCGAAAGTTGCAATGTTTTGTGTTTTTTTTTGAGTTGGAGTCTCACTCTGTCACCCAGACTGGAGTGCAG
>NW_007251279.1:56651-60490 GCF_000164805.1 Carlito syrichta
CCGGAGCCCAGCAGGTCGAGGATGCGATGGCCGGAAGCGGCCACTGCACTCCAGTCTGGGTGACAGAGTGAGACTCCAACTCAAAAAAAAAAAAAACAAAAACAAGAGCTAGAGACAGCTTCTCGGAGGGTGTGACATTGAACTGAGATCTAGAGGATGGGTGGAAATTAACCAAGCATAGATGCATGTGGGGAGGGGGCAGAGTGCCTGAGCAGAGGGACATGAGGGAAGAAGATCAATCCAGCTGCATCTCTGTCCTCAGGAATCTCATGGCTTGGGTGGTTTGGAGGCTGGGGCTATATGCCACAGTCATAGGCAGGAGATAAGTACTTCAATATTCTATGGACCCTGGGAAAACTCCTTTGTGATGTTCATTACTACAACACTATAGCCATAGGGAAGAATTAGAAAGAAATAAAATATGCATCAATTGGGGAAGAGTCAACTACTCTGTATCTAGTCACACAAGAAAATGTTATCCAGTAGTTGGCTGGGTGTGATGTCTCACACCTATAATCCCAGCATTTTGGGAGGCCGAGGCAGGAGGATCACTTGAGTTCAGGCGCACATGACCAGCTGGGGCAACATAGTGAGACCCTGTCTTTACAAAATAAAATGTACTTGGCTGGGCTCGGGAGCTCAGCCTGTAATCCCAGCGCTTTGGGAGGCCAAGGTGCGTGGATTGCCTGAGCCTGAGGGTTCGAGACCCATCCAGGTAACTTGGAGAGACCTCATCTCTACAATAAATAAAAAATTAGCCAGGCGTGGTAGTGCACGCCTGTAATTCCAGCTACTTGGAAGGCTGAGGCAGAAGGATTGCCGGGAGCCCAGTGGGTCGAGGCTGCGGTGGCCGGGAGCGGCCACTGCACTCCAGTCTGGGCGACAGAGTGAGACTCCGACTCAAAAGAAAAAAAGAAAAAGAAAAAAGAAAGAAACAGAAGCGGGGAACGATAGACATGCCAGAGCTGGCATGGGCGAGCGAAACTGCTACATTTCCATTTAAAACGTCTATAAGAATAGAGTCTGACTCGGTGGCTCATGCCCGGAATCCCAGCGCTTTGGAAGGCGGGAGGATCGCTCGAGCCCAGGAATTGGCGGCTGCAGTGAGCTCTCGTGGCGCCGCAGCACTCCAGAGCCTGGGCGACAGCGCGAGGCCCAGTCTCAAAACACAAAAAGCCGAGAGGCCGCGGATGCCTCCGTCCGTCAAACAGCTTCGTGCGCGCCCACGAAGCACGCGCCGGGCGCTGCGCTCGGGCGGCGAGTCCGAGCATCCCCGCCTCATCCCCGCCTCGCTCCTTCCTCGTGATTGGCTGCCCTCCCGGCCAATGGCTGAAGAGTCCCAGGCTCCGACCGCCCGGCCGCCTCAGCTCGCGGCAGCGTCCTCCGGTCGGTTCGTAGGCGGCGCTGTGGGCTCACCCGCTCCCCGGCCGGACGCAGACCCGGTTCCCTCCTCCGGTTCTTTCAGACCCTCGGGAATGGAGACAGAAGACGCCCCGAGACCCGCACCCTCTTGGCAAATTATCCTGTGAATTTTTCCAGCCTGTGCGTCCCTCCGTTGCAGGTCCAGGAAAAGCTCACGCCGGGTCTCGTATCCCATCCCGGCTCTCCGGCTGGTGTCACTTCCAGCCATTCGGGCTCCCAGGGAGATGCTTGGGAAATCTTGACAGCGGCCCAAGCCAGCAGTCGGCACTTCTCTGCCGGCTAATTGTTTACTCGGTTGTTTATTTATCCTGGAGGGATAAGTAAACCGGGTGCGCGGGGGTGGCTGCCTCCAGGGAAGCCAGCTTCCTGTGGTTGGCTTGCTCAGCTACCATCCGCCCTCTTGCGCACTGGAAAAAATTGCAGAGCGGGGAATGCCCTCCTTAATGGTTCCGTCCATGCAGCAAATCACCTCCTGCGTCCCTTCCTTGTGCTCGAATCGGTGCTAGGGTCATCGATGGCGAGGGAGACAGCCCTGGCCCTGCCCTCACGGGTATCACAGTTCGATGGGAAAGACGAGGACGACCAGGTGTGGCCAGGGCTTGAAGGGGGGACCTAAAGGGGCCGTGGGAGCCTGGAGGGAGCCCCAGACCCAGCCTGTCAGGCAAGGGAGGGCCTCCTGGAAGATATCTGGAACACGGTTAGGAGTTAGGCAGTGGACAAGGACCCTGTCTTTTGGGCTAAACCATGTCCTCAGTGCCGAACATTTCCTTTGTTTAGCATTAGATCCATTCATTTATTTATTAAGAAGTATTTATTATGGGCCATTTGCCAGGCTTTGGAACTTGTCAGAGTTCTTTTTTTATTTTTTGAGTCGGAGTCTCACTCTGTCACTCAGGCAGGAGTGCAGTGACACGCTGACAGCCACCACAGCCTCCACCCCCTGGGCTCAGCCATCCTTCATCTCAGCTTTCCAAGCTGAGACTTCAGGCATGTGCCACCAAGCCTGGCTATTTTTCTTTTCTTTTCTTTTCTTTTTTTTTTTGAGTTGGAGTCTCACTCTGTCACCCAGACTGGAGTGCAGTGGCCACTCCTGGCCATCGCAGCCTTGACTCACTGGGCTCCGGCGATCCTTCCACCTCAGCCTTCCGAGTAGCCGAAATTACAGGCACGCGCTACCACACCCGGCTGATTTTTTATTTATTGTAGAGATGAGGTCTCGCCAAGTTGCCCATGCGGGTCTCGAACCCGCGGGCTCAGGCAATTCACTCACCTCAGCCTCCCAAAGGCACGGGATTACAGGCTGAGCCACTGAGCCCGGCCTTCTTTTCTTTTTTTAGTTGGAGCCTCACTCTGTCGCCCAGGCTGGAGTGCAGCACCACGCTCCTGGCCACCACAGCTTTGACCTGCTGGGCTCAGGTGATCCTTCCACCTCAGCCTTCCAAGTAGCCAGAACTATAGGTGTGTACTACCACGCCTGACTAATTTTTTGATTTATTGTAGAGATGAGTCTTGCCAAGTTGCCCGGGCTGATCTTGAACCCCTGATCTTAGGCAATCCTCTTACCTCGGACTTCCAAAGTGCTGGGATTATAGGCTTGAGGCACTGCGCCTGGCCAGCCAGAGTTCTTGCCTTCAAAGAGCTCACACATAAAGTGCTGACACCAACATAGACCTTCAAACCCTGATGGAGTGCTATGAAGTTATAGGTGTGTAGTCACCTGACCCCAATTATCGGAGTTTCAATCTTAAATCTGATAGTTACTAATTGTGCAACCTCTCTACATCTTACATCCAACTCCTAAGGTTGTTCTGAGGATTGAGTTAATATGTCTAAAGTGCTTTAGAATGCTGTCTGGCACAAAATACTTATTTTTATCAAAGAATGAGGGGTCAAGCCAAATCTGGAAAGTTACTCTGAGAAGGTGACTTCAAGCTGAGACTTGCAGAAGGCAGAGTTGATGGACTCCAGGGGGGTTGAAGGAGGATCTGGGTCCAGAATAAGTACAATATTCTCTCTTATTCAGGTGCTGCAGTTTACAAATTCCCTAAGGTTGGAAGGACCTGGAACACTGTATAGGTATTACAAATACAGTAACTTGAAGTAGGGGTATCTAGTATTCACACCCTCCCCATCTTTCCTATTTTCCCTCAAGTTATCTCAAAAATCACTTGCAAACCAGGGTTTGCAATGACAGCCCATGCACTCCATTTGGCAGCATGCGGTGCTTAAAGAAAAAATTAATCACTAACCCCTAAAAATCAGATTTCATGCATTAAAAGTGCTGAATTTAAAAAGCAAGTTAGAGGCTGAGCTGAGTGGATTGCCTGAGCCGCCTGGGCAGGCGAGATCTCATCTCTACAATAAATCAAAAAAATTAGCCGGGCGTGGTAGCGCGCGCCTGTAATTCCGGCTACCTG
>NW_007251279.1:60859-61951 GCF_000164805.1 Carlito syrichta
ACCCCAAACCAAAAAAAAAAAAAAAAAGCAGGTTAATGGAAACGACCTTTATCGGAAAAGTTTTATTTAGTGGGATACATTTTAAAAATTGAGCCCATGTAATTTTTATTTACCAATGCTTACAGAGCTCTTACTATCTGCAAGGCATGATTTCCTTTTTTTCCCCCTCCCCCTTCCCAAGGCATGATTTTCAGCGCCTTACAAGGTATAATTTATCTAATTCTCACAGCAGCCCCATTTAATTCTCACAACAACCCTATGTGGGAGGTATGATTATGATCTCATTTTATAGATGAAGACACTGAGGTCAGAAATGCAAAATGCAATAGGAAACAGCCTTTTTTCATGCATTCCACAAATATTGACTCGGCGCCCGAAAAGCTCATCTTCCACGATCCGTACTTCCGGAGGAGTCCCAGAGGAGCCCTTCTTGAGTTCACAGGAGTCAAGGGTTACTGCGGTGCCCTCTCCCATCACTTCTATTTACCCTCCAGGCGCCGGAACTGACACTTGGTTTGCGGTCATTTGCATAATGCCAACTTAGAGAGAGGCCAGGGCTGCACGCAGGACCAGGCCATCTTCCCTTTCCCAGGGATCAGGCGATCACAGAACCCAGAACAAGCAGAATCAACGCACGCGTTGCCTGCAGATTTTCTCCGCCGGCAGGAGAAAGAGCACGCGCTCTCCAACCACGCCCCTTCTTCCGGCACGACGAGTTGCAACACTCGGATTGGGCTGAGGCGGGCCACGCCTCCTCGGTCCCCCAATCAGCTCTCTCGCTGGGTGCGCTCCCTCAACCTCAGCCCCGCCCCACCGCCCCACGTTACGTCGCTCCTTCTCTCCTCCTCCGTTATCCCGGGGGCTGCGGCTCGGGCGGCAAGCCCACCTCCCCTTGCTTCCCATTGGCTGGCCAGGTCCCGCGCGAGCGGGATCGCGCCCTTCGCCCCCGCCCCCGCAAGCCGGGCCATGCCTCTCCCCTCAGGCTTTCTCCGAGAGCCGGCGCGAGGCTGCAGATCGGCAGCTTGGGGCGCGCGCAGGGACGCGCGCGCCCCCCGTGGGCCACTCCCTCTGCCTTGCGCCAGCGGCCGCGCC
>NW_007251279.1:62286-78569 GCF_000164805.1 Carlito syrichta
TCCCAGTTCTGCGCCCCCCTCCCTCTTCCGCCCTCGGTAATGCCCGTCGCTCCTCCTGGGCTCCGCAGTGCTCTTGGGACCGACCTTTCTGCATCCCCTCACTCTGCCTCCCCCTCGGGAGATCCGCGACCCTTCTGCCTCCTGTCCGACTCTGCTCCAGCTCCTTTCGGATCTGTCCCCGGCCCCCTCTTTGACCTCCCTACTGTGCTATTATTCCTGCCTGAGAATCTGTTGCATTCCAGGAGCTGTCCCTTTAGGACCTGCGGTCCCACCTCCTTGGAGATCTGTTCCTCTAGGCGCTGACGGCCCCCGGTCTTACCCTTGGACTTCACTCCACCTCCCTCTCGGGCCTGCTGCCCACGTTCTGTCTCTGCCCTCTCCAGAACCCGCCGCATCCCCGGGATGCCCCTCGGCCGGCTCTCTGACCCTTCCACGTCCCGGTGCAGTCTCCTGCCCCCTCTCGCACCGGGTTGCACCGTGCTCGCCTCCTCCCCTTCTCAGCGCTTGCTCCCGTTTGCCCTTCAGACCCTTTCCTCACTTCGGACCTTTCTGCCCCTCAGCCCTGCCCCTTGCCCGAGCTAGATCTGCCCATGCTCCCCTGACCTGCCTGCTTTCTGACTCTGCCTTCCCGGGAAGCACCCTCCTCCCGGTTCTCTGACCCTGCAGTCCCTCATTTCTGCAGGTCTCTCATTCACTTGCCCGATCTCTCCCTGGTTCAGTCTCCCGTCAGCCTCTTGAGGCTTTCCTCTCCTGCCCACCTCCTTTTTGCCCTCCTCTAAGCTGCTGCGTTCATTTGTTCCCCCTTCCTTTGGCCTGTCTCCCCTTCAGTTCTCTGCCTAGAAACTTCTTCCTGCCCCTTCTTTGCTCCAAGGCCCTTCCTGGACTTGCCCTCATCTCCCTGTGTCTCTGATGACTCTGACCCGTCACCGTCTCCTTCCCTTTCTGTTCTCACAGGCCTGCCTTACGTCGTTTTTGTACCTGCTCTTTGCCCTGGTCCATTCAGTGCTGCCCCATCCTCTTGACTGTTTCCCCCCCAGCTCTGCCCCTCTTGGAACTGTCCACTTGCCTGCACACTTTGGACCCATTTTAACTTTCCTGTTGCGTTCGCTCTTGGCGTGGTCCTCCTTAACACTGGTGTTCTTGTATCTCTGTCCCATACTGTTCCCTCTCCAAGGTTCTCTCCCCCACCATTTTGGTTCGGCTCTCACCTGTCACTCTTTCCTTGCTTGTCTTTGGCCTCCCTTAAGTGCCCTGCCTCTCACCTCCTTTTGGAGTTCTCACTCCCCTGATTCTGACATTGGGATGTCTTCTTAGTCATTCCTTCCTGTATAGCTCCCCCACTTCCTCTCGGAGCTGCCTCCATTCTTTAATAGAGTCTCACTCCTTTTGACATCTCTCTCCTCCTTGGCTCGTTTTCTTCCTCATCTTTTTTCTTTCCACTTGCATACTGCCAGGCTTCCTCTGTCAAACCTGCTGCTCCCGTGGGCCACCCATTCCCACTGAGGCATGCCCTTCTCAGTTCTCCATCCTCAGCTGCGGAAGTGTAGGGGCTGGATTGGGCTTAGGTTCTCCCTGGCACTGAGACTGCAGATTCTCTCGTGCCCTAACCCTGAGGGCTTTATTCCCAGGGATCCTGAGAGAACTGGGTAAATAGGTGGGGGCTGGCTGATTGGGTACTGCTCTCTGGAGTCTGGGAGTGACTCCCCATTTCTCCCACTTCTGCCAGGGTTAGTGGTGGGAATCGATTTCTTCCCATCGCCCTATTTTCTTTCCCATGCTCTGCTCTTTCCCCCTTCTGAGCTCTGGCTTTGCAGCTTTGTGCACTTCGGAAAAGGGGAATGCAGTTGCTCTTAGGTCTTTATTCTCTTTCTCACTTTCCCTCTCTCCTCTGAGGTATCACTTAGTTGTGTCCTCTCCTCTCTTCTACCTCCAAGCCAGCACCCCTTGGGAGAACCTAGGAGTATGCTTTTTTGTTTTTTCTAGCTGACAAGTCATATTTTTGTTTTACCCCTAGCTGGGGAAATGCCAGTTCTCAAGTTCTCCCTGATCCCACTGGGGGTTATGGCCACACTTGCTGTTTACTGCTCCAGACCTAGGGAAGCTACAGTCTTGCCTTCCCCAGCGGCCTCTGGTTTGCAGTGTGACCTTGGGGAGGGTGGACTTATTTCTTTTTCACCTCTGCCCTTCTCTGGAAGGCTTCAGATTCCTGGTCTTCAAAGTGGTGAGGGCCTGGGTTTGGAGAGCACTTTGTGGTTGTTTGTTGAAAGAGAGAGTGCCAAATGTCACTTAGATTTCTGCCCTCTGGTATTGCAGGCACTCCCAGCCTCGGGCAGATCCATGCTGGATTCTGGGGACTCACTGGTGTACTAGCGGTGTGTGGGTGGGCCCTGACATTCCTCAAGCTTTTTGAGTGACCTGATTTGGTAGAGTTAGAAAGGGGTGCCAGGAACTGACTGATATGATTGGATTTCTAGTCTTATCTGAGAAATGTGCGTTAGCTACCTTCTTCTGAGCTATTTTTTTCAGTGATTTCATGGTTGGCATGGGGTTTAGGACATTCATTCAGGGCTAGAGATGTTTGTTTTTTTTTTTTTGAGTTGGAGTCGCCCAGACTGGAGTGCACTGGCCGCTCCTGGCCACCGCAGCCTCCACCTGCTGGGCTCCGGCGATCCTTCCGCCTCAGCCTTCCAAGTAGCTGGAACTACAGGCGTGCGCTACCACGCCCGGCTAATTTTTGATTTATTGTAGAGATGAGGTCTCGCCAAGTTGCCCCAGCGGGTCTTGAACCCACAGCTCAGGCAGTTGACTCACCTCAGCCTTCCAAAGCGCAGGATTACAGGCTGAGCCACCGAGCCTGGTTTTAGAGATGGTTTTTAAATAAAATCCATCCAACCATCTTCCTTCCTTAATTTGGGAGAGGAGACCTTTTTACGTGTTCTAGGTTTATTTATTTTATTTCTTAAGTAAATCAAAAGCCTGATTTTTTTTTCCTGTGGCCCAGGGCAATTGCATATTAAAACAGCCATCCAGCTGTGAAGGAGCATTTACTGGAAGGACTTTCTTAACTGAGCTGGGATCAAACTTTGTTTATTTCAGCACTTATTTAGAAATAGTTTTGTGAGGACACATTTGAAATAAAAAACATACACTGTCATCTTGAGTTGGATCATTGACTCATCAAATGTTAGGACGTTTGTATATGAGAAAGTGAAGGGGGCTAAGTAGTAGATTTGCAGGACTCCTTTAACTTAACCTTTTAGTACTTTAATTTCTGTCAAGCAGAGTCTGATAATTTTAACGATTTATATATATGGCATGAGTTTTCACCATTATTGACTTAAAGGATTTTGGTCCATTTCCGTTGGTGACTCTTTAGCTTAGAGTTTGTGTTCCCCATGTTGGTGTACATGGTTATTTTGTTTTTTATTATTAATGTGGAAGTGACAGCTAGTTATAATAAAACAACTGTGTATGCAGTAGTGGTTAAGTTTGTGTTCCAGAGTTTTAATATCAGTGGTAGCATAAAAAGTTTCTGCATGCTCAGATGGAAGAGATGAGACAGAAATGCTGATTTTTCTACCTGATCTGGTAACTGATGTTCCAAAGACTGTCAGATTTCTCCAGTGGTAGCAGAGGCTCCAACCCTAGCACTGATATTTGCTTTCATGGTGGAATTGCATGGTATAGAAATGGGAAGTGGTGGTCTTGGTCTTCTGGCACAGTTTATGTGCCAGTTAGGGTAGCGAGCTGCAGCCAGAGATGGTGGACGACTATTAGCATGTCTTCAAGGGCTCTTGCCCTGCGTAGAGAATCTGTGTAAATACAGACTTTTAAAAACTGTCCTGATCAAAATTCTTCTCTTCCATCTTCTTTTTATTTTATTTTATTTCTTTGAGTCAGTCTCACTCTGTCACCCAGGTTGGAATGCAGTGGCACGTTCATGGCCACTGCAGCCTCGACCTGCTGGGCTCAGGTGATCCTTCTGCCTCAGCCTTCCAAGTAGCTGAAACTACAGGCGTGTACCACCATGTCCAGCTACAATAAATTTTTTTGATTTATTGTAGAGACGAGATCTTGCCATGTTACCCAGGCTGGTCTCGAACTCGCGGGCTCAGGCAGTCCTCTCACCTCTACCTCCCAAAATCCTGAGATTACAGGTGTGAGCTTCCGTGCCCAACCTTTTCTTTTTATTTTTTTCTTTTTCTTTTTTCTTTTTTTTTGAGTTGGAGTCTCACTCTGTCACCCAGACTGAAGTGCAGTGGCCACTCCCGGCCACCGCAGCCTTGACCTGCTGGGCTCCAGCAATCCTTCCGCCTCAGCCTTCCAAGTAGCCGGAATTACAGGCATTTGCTACCACGCCTGCTAACTTTTTTGATTTATTGTAGAGATGAGGTCTCGCTGCCCAGGTGGGTCTCGAACCCGCGGGCTCAGTCTATCCACTTACCTCAGCCTCCCAAAGGCACGGGATTACAGGCTGAGCCACTGAGCCCGGCTCTCTTTTTATTTTTTTTGAGTTGGAGTCTCACTCTGTCACCCAGACTGGAGTGCAGTGGCTGCTCTCGGCCACTGCAGCCTCGCCTGCTGGGCTCCGGCGATCCTTCCGCCTCAGCCTTCCGAGTAGCCGGAATTACAGGCGCGCGCTACCACGTCCGGCTGATTTTTTTTTGATTTATTGTAGAGATGAGGTCTCGCTGCCCAGGCGGGTCTCGAATCTCTTTTTATTTTTAACTAACCTTTCTTTTTGGCTATGTCCCCCTCTCACCTGACCCCCATTTTTCTTGATATGATGAAGCAAAGCATTTAGGACTTTAACAAATCAGAAAATAGTCACTCTGTATCCCAGACAAATGGAAAAAGTTGTCTGTGTGTAGATCATGGACCTGAAGATGACTTTTGAGATAGGATAGTCTGGGAGGGGTGAGGGCTGCATAGATGACAGTAGATTACAGCCTCAAAGGAGTGTGTGTGGTCAGTCTGTATGTGATGCGGTGATGCACTGGGTTGGTGCAGTTGGAGAGTGAAGAGATGGGAGTGCTTGTCTGTCTCCATCTTGCCTGGTCTTCTTTTCCATCTTTGCTCTGCTCTGGTCTTCTGAGAGGTGTTGGGCTTCTTGCAGGGTCTTCCTGTGATCTGCTCTGACTTGTCTTTCACCACATGGCAGTGTAAACAATGTCTTACTTTACCCTCATTGTGGCATTTGATTGATCATCTAGTTCAGTTTTGAAGGTTTCTTTTTCACAATTCATGGCATAGGTAAAATTAAGATTCTTTGTATGAAGAGGGAAGCAGACTAGCAGCAATAGCTCTTTTGACCCCTTGGATGTGGCAGAACTCAGTTTTGAAAATCAGCACCTATTTTTGCCTCTTCATTTGCAGATGGGGAAATGGAAGGCTTGCACGGGGTGCTGTGGCCGGTGTCCTGCCATAGTAGAAGCATGCTGGGCATAAGGAACCTACCTCTGGTCTAGACCTTGCCCTAATTAGTTGGGACTTTGGAAAAATGGCTTTACCTCTCTGGGCTTCACCGTCCTAGTCTGGTGTGACTTCACCTGAAGTCAGGTGTGCTGCCCAGGTCTGTCTGTAGATACTTGTTACCCTGGGTCACATAGCAAGTTAGAACTGGGACTAGGGTTCCTGGTGCTGCTCTTAGATTCCGCCTACCTTCTTTTTTTTTTTTTTAAGTCGGAGTCTCACTTTGTCACTCTGTCACCCAGCCTCGACCTGCTGGGCTCCGGCGATCCTTCCGCCTCAGTCTTCCAAGTAGCTGGAATTACAGGCGCGCGCTACCACGCCTGGCTAATTTTTTTTTTTTTTAATTTATTGTGGAGGTGAGGTCTCACCAAGTTGCCCAGGCGGGTCTCGATCCCACGGGCTCAGGCAATCCACTCACCTCAGACTTCCAAAGCGCGGAATTACAAGCTGAGCCACCGAGCCGGCTTCCCCCTACCTTCTACCCTTACCCTCCCCACCTTCTCATCAAGTCCTGTAACCCAGAGTCAGGTAGGGGCTCTCTCCCTTGGAGATGCAGGAGAAAAACAGGATTACCTTTGTTGTATACTTTTTCAAATAGAAAATAAACAGTGCCTGGTTTTCAGCCATTCACATGGAAATTAGTTTATAATTTGGTGGGATGGGCTATCCAGATTATATTAGGTACATCACTAAAATCATACACCTCTTTTAAAAACAATATGGAATTTTTCAAGCTGAGTCATTGTTGACCTAGGCTCTCAAATAGCAATGGTCTGAATAGCACTTGAATTACTGGTATTAAGAAGTGCAAACAAATCATTCATGTTCATCTTCCTGAAAGTTTATTTCTGTTTAACTTTTGCTACAATGCTTTATCAAGCTTCACTTATGAATAATTCTTGAAAATAACTTCTGGCATCTGTCAATCTCATTTTCATTCATTTTTCTGTTATTGAGAAACACCATTAAGTTGATATATTAGCAGACAACCAACCAGGTACTTTCAGCCGTGAAGCATCATAATAGGAAAGTAATATTTATTTTAGTTGAAAATAGCCACACTTGCCTATTTCCTGTATCTTCCTGTATTGAAACTAGCATTTTCATTTTATGAAATTTGCAGTGGTTGTGACTGTTACATTATATATCTGTAGGTATTTCATACCTCTTTTGTTCTTTAAGTATCTCTGCATTCCTATTTGGAAGATACCTCTTTTTAGTCACTGTAGTACACTAGTAATTGAACTCAAACAATTAAGAGGCTGCTGGCTATGGTGTAAAGAACGTTGAAGAACCACGGGTCCTGGCCGGGCGTGGTGGCTCACGCCTGTAATCCCAGCACCTTGGGAGACCAAGGTGAGAGGATTGCCTGAGCCTGCGGGTTCAAGACCAGCTTGGGCAACTTGGTGAGACCTCATTTCTACAATCAATCCAAAAAAAATTAGCCAGTCATGGTGGTGCGTGCCTGTAGTTCCAGTTACTGGGAAGGCTGAGGTGGAAGGATCACCGGAGCCCAGCAGGTTGAGCCTATGGTGGCCGTGAGTATGCTACTGTACTCCAGCCTGGGTGACAGAGTGAGACTCCAACTCAAAAAATAAAATAAAAAGAAACCCAGGTCCTAGCCTTGGTTCTGCCATTTACTAGCTGTGTGAATGGCCAAATCATTTTCACTTCTGTGTGGACTGGCACTGCAGTTTCTTCATTTGTTGGGTTTTTGTTGTTGTTGTTGTTTTTGGTTTTGTCTCTACAAAAAGAAAAAGAAAAGAAGAATGTAGGGTATATATTTTATAGCTAATACTTGATTGTCTTCTTTCTCTAGATAGTAAGATCCTTGAGGATGGGGACTCTCTCATATTTTATTTCCTACCACACCTAGCAAAATACCTTGTACTTGGTAGGTTCTCACTGTGTGTGTATTAACTGTAATGACCATTCTTAGGCTTTAAACTTTTTTTTTTTTTTTTTTTGAATCAAAGTCTCACTCTGTCACCTAGGCTGGAGTGCAGTGGCACACTCACGGTCACTGCAGCATCAAACTGCTGGGCTAGGTGATCCTTCCACCTCAGCCTTCCAAGTAGCTGGAACTACAGGCACACACTACCACACCCGGCTAATTTTTTTTTTTTTTTTTTTTTTTGTCGATACGAGGTCTCACCAAGTTGCCTGGGCTGGTCTTGAACCCATGGGCTCAGGCAATCCTTTCACCTTGGTCTCCTAAAGTGCTGGGTTATAGGTGTGAGCCACCATGCCTGGCCTGGATTTAAACTCTTAGAGGCCAAGCTCTCCTGGTCAGCCTTTAATCCACATACTTTCTGTATTATAAGCTTCTTGAGCAGTGACACAATAAGTGGTAGGGCAGTGTTAAGAATCCAGGTCTGAGCCGGGCTCAGTGGCTCAGCCTGTAATCCTGCGCCTTTGGGAGGCTGAGGTGAGTGGATTGCCTGAGCCCGTGGGTTCGAGACCCGCCTGGGCAGCGAGACCTCATCTCTACAATAAATCAAAAAATCAGCCGGGCGTGGTAGTGCATGCCTGTAATTCCGGCTACTCGGAAGGCTGAGGTGGAAGGATCGCCGGAGCCCAGCAGGTCGAGGCTGCAGTGGCCGGAAGCGACCACTGGCACTCCAGTCTGGGTGACAGAGTGAGACTCCAACTCAAAAAAAAAAAATCCAGGTCTGTCTGATTTCAAAATTAGTATTTTATTTGGTTGCTTTGCCTCTCTGGGATATAAGAATAAGCTATAGATCATCCCCTTAAGGAATTTATAGTCAATTGTAAATAATAACTCTATAATATAGGGTGAAGGCAAGTAAATGTTGAATAGACTATTATTATTGTCTGGCTCCTTGGGAAGCAGTTCCATATTAATAGCCTTAAAGATTTTCACATTTAGAGACTGAGCACATAGTATGTTTCATATTACAGTGTTTTGAAAAGAATTTATAGCCAAAAGTACCAGCTTGTCTTTCAATTAAAAAAATTTTTTTAAAGATTTTTTTATAGAGATGTGATCTTGCTACGTTGCACATGCTGGTCTTCAATACCTGGGCTCAAGCAATCCTCCCTCCTTGGCCTCCCAGAGTGCTGGGGTTGGCCGGGCTCGGTGGCTCAGCCTGTAATCCCAGCAGTTTGAGAGGCCAGGGCGAGTTGATTGCCTGATCCCGTGGGTTCGAGACCAGCCTGGGCAACTTGGTGAGACCTCGTCTCTACAGTTAAAAAAAAAAAAATTAGCCGGGCGCGGTAGCACGGCTACTTGGAAGGCTGAGGCAGAAGGGTCGACGGACCCCAGCAGGTCAACGCTGAGTTGGCCGTGAACATACCACTGCATTCCAGCCTGTGCAATGGAGTGAGATTCCCACTCAAAAAAAAAAAAAGTCCTGGTGTTATAAGTGTGAACCACCACTCCCAGCTGATAAATATTACTTTTATTCCCATTTTAAAGGTAGCAAGGTTCACAGAACTAGAGCCAGAACTTATTGGTTTTGGGTCCCATCTCCTCTGATTATATTTTATTTATTTTTTAAATCCAGAGCTGAGATTTGAACTGACTAACTTAAATCTCTGTCTCAGGCCTGACGGTGCGTTTGGATGTTACGCTACTACCTTCAATGCCAACTCCTTGTTCTCCTGTCCCCACCACACCTGACCTCCAGCTTAGCTTGTCTTTCTAGTAAGCATGTTGGAAAAGTTGAGCATTTTATTTCTGACCTGGAATCAAACCTAGGTATATCAAAAGTATGTGTAAGTAAGCTACTTTAACAGAAAGAAGATAGAAATGTTTAATTGTGTGATAACTCCTTAAATATGTGTTTTCTTTAGCAAATAGAAAAGTATTTGGATAGGTTATTAGAGAGATTATCTTCTGGGAAAATGCTTTAGGCAGCTAGAAATGTGTACACTATATGAGCGGGGACCCCAAAAAGTCTCAGACTTTATTAAAAAATATGTATTTATTCTTACGTGTTTAAACTTTAGTCATCTTCAAAGTACTCTCTGTTTGATGCTAGACACCTATACAGACGCCTTTTTCACTGCCGTTTGTTGTTTCATCTCTTCAATATTTGCAAAACGTTTCCCTTTGAGGACTTTTTCCATCCAGGGAAACAAAAAAAGTTACTGGGGATGAGATCAGGTGAATAGAGAAGGTGGGGCATGGTGGTCATGCCACTTTTGATGAAAAACGGCTGAACACTCAGTGCAGTATGGGTAGGTGTGTTGTCACGGTGGAAGAATCAGTCACCTGTTTGCCACAGCTCAGGTAATTTCAAATCATCTCTCATAACAATGCTAGCTGGTACACTGATACCAAAGGGTTCCTAGAGCATTACCTAGCAGGGGAAGCCTGTACTATAAGGGGCCCACCCTCTGATAGGAAATTCTGTGGTTTTTTTGGGTCTCCCTTCATATAGTACTATAATTTGTCAATTTAAAATTAATAAGCAACTTGGCGAGACCTCATCTCTACAATAAATCAAAAATTAGCTGGGCGTGGTACCGCGCGCCTGTAGTTACGGCTACTTGGAAGGCTGAGGCGGAAGAATCGCCAGAGCCCAGCAGTTTGAGGCTTTGGTGACTGGGAGCGGCCAATGCACTCCAGTCTGGGCGACAGAGTGAGAGACTCCAACTCAAAAAAAAAAATTAAAATTAAATAAAATAAATAAAAATTTAAAAAGAAACATATAGATAGAAATACACTTTGTCCCTTTAGTTATTTGTGGGGGGCTCATTATAATACTTTATTTAGTAACTTTTTGAATTGCTGTTTTTATAAAAGATTAGGATGAAAGTATGTTGGCCAGTTATAGCTTTTTTTTTTTTTTTTGAGTTGGAATCTCACTGGGTCACCCAGACTGGAGTGCAGTGGCCGCTCCCGGCCACCACAGCCTCGACCTGCTGGGCTCCGGCGATCCTTCCGAGTAGCCGGAATTACAGGCACACGCTACCACACCCGACTGATTTTTTGATTTACTGTAGAGATGAGGTCTCGCTGCCCAGGCGGGTCTTGAACCCGCGGGCTCAGGCAATCCACTCACCTCAGCCTCCCAAAGGCACGGGATTACAGGCTGAGCCACCGAGCCCGGCGGCCAGTTATAGCTAATGGTATCCTGTACTGTAAAAAAAAAATAATAATTGCATTGTACTTTTCCTTATCTCCATTTAAAAGAAAGGTCAAAACTGTGGTTTCTTCTCTTATAGCCTGCACTACTTAGGAATAAGACAAAGGAAAATGATTACCATTAATTGCCATGGGCAATTAAAAAGGGTTCTTTGTTCAGTAACAAATTGATTGTGTACAAATGAAAGTCAGCACTGCATTAATACAAGATTATTAGATTCTTGAAATCTGCGTCTTCTGCTAGAGTGGCTTTCACTTCAAGGGAATTATTTCATTGGGAATAGTGCACCTAAATGCTTGGTAATTTAAAAATATCACTAGGTCTTTATTTGTCAAAAATGTCTATTATAGGTGGATGCTGCGTTTGTGGTAACCTTCTTAATGGCCTGAAGTCACCGTATACTTTTTTTAATGCTGCAACATAAGAAATGTCTTCCTCCAATTGACCAGTCAGTTGAGGAATGCAGATAAAACCTTTGATAAATGGGGAAAGAAAGGGAAAAGCTTCTGACTGCTGCTGGAGTTAGTCAGCAGCCACGAAGGCTTAAGGATGGCAGCATTAGCTAAGGCAGTTGTGATTAGATGTTTTTTTTGTTTTGTTTTGTTTTTTTTGAGTTGGAGTCTCACTCTGTCGCCCAGACTGGAGTGCAGTGGCCGCTCCCAGCCACTGCAGCCTCGACTGCTGGGCTCTGGCGATCCTTCCACCTCAGCCTTCCGAGTAGCCAGAATTATAGGCATGCGCTACCACGCCTGGCTGATTTTTTGATTTATTGTAGAGATGAGGTCTCGCTGCCCAGGAGGGTCTCGAACCCGCGGGCTCAGGCAATCTACTCACTTCAGCCTCCCAAAGGCATGGGATTACAGGCTGAGCCACTGAGCCCGGCCTTAGATGTTATGTGTATTTATTTACAAGGAGGACATATTTTCTTGTGTACAAAGCTCCTCTTTAAGTTTTTTTCTCTTTAGTTTTTAAGAAGATTGTAGATTCGGGGGTGCTACACATGTATTTGTTACATGGACATATTGTGTGGTGGTGGGGATTAGGTCTCAGGTGGCCCAATCCCCAGGTAGTCAGCATTGTGCCCTGGAGGTAGTTTCTGAGCCTTCCCCCCTCTTTATTTACTTTTTAAAAATTAAGATGCACTCTACATCTGAAAAGTATGTATATCTTAAGTGTATATTTTTGAATTTTTTGTGTGTTTTATAGACCCTGTTTTCTTATGAAGGGGCATAATTTATTTTTCTACATAATTTTTCTTTTAATTTTTTTTAACTGAGACAGGGTCTCACTTTGTCACCCAGGCTGGAGTGCATTGTCATGATCATAGTTCACTGCAGTCTTGAACCCTTAGTTTAAATGATTCTTTCGCCTCAGCTTCCAGAGTAGCAAGAATTGTTGGTGCCACCATGCCTGAGTAACTTTTATTTTTTGTAGACACAAGATTTCACTGTGTTGCTCAGGCTGGTCTCTAACTCCTGGCCTCAATGCCTCCACCTCCCAAAGCACTGAGATTGTGGGCATGAGCCACTGTGTCCATAATTCATTCCAATAAGTTGGAAATTATTTGAAAGTCTTTCTATATAAGGCACTTCCATTATGACTTTATATTTAATATGCAAATGTGAACATGTAGGATATTTCCAATTTTTCCAAGTCTAGGCAAGGTCACGCACCTGATAAAGAATGGGTAACAGCAGTTTCATTGTACAAATCACCAGAGGTGTGAAAGCATTTTTTTTTTTTTTTGAGTTGCAGTCTCACTCCAGTCTGGAGAGCAGTGGCAAGCTCCCGGCCATTGCAGCCTCAACCTGCTGGACTCAGGCGATCCTTCCGCCTCAGCCTTCCAAGTAGCTGGGACTATAGACACACACCACCATGCCCAGCTAATTTTTTGATTTGTTGTAGAGATGAGGTCTTGCCAAGTTGCCCAGGCTGGTCTCGAACCCGTGGGATCAGGGAATCCTCTCACCTTGGCCTCCCAAAGTGCTGGGATTATAGACTATAGACTGAGCCACTGCGCCCAGCCTAGTGTGAACTTTCTAGAAAGCTGTTTGGCCTTGTTTTAAGAGACATACAATCCTCGATCTACTAAAATCTAAATGGACTGAGAAACAGATGCAAACCAAGATTGTATGCACTTTTTTTTTCTCTTTCTCTTCTACATTAAAAAAAAAATAGACAGGGTTTTGCTGTGTCACCAGGTTGGAGTGAAGGGTTGGGATCATAGCTCATTGTAGCCTCGAACTCCTGGGCTCAGGTGATCCTTCCACCATAGGCCCCTGAGTGGCTAGGACTACAGGCACATACCACCATGCCCAGCTCAGTTTTTTGTTTTTGTAGAGATGGGGTCTCACCATATTGCCCAGGCCAGTCTCAAACTGAAGGCTGAAGCGATTTTTCTCACTTCGACCTCCCAGAGTGTTAGAATTTTAACTGTGAGCCACTGCGCTTGGCCTCAAAGATGTTAACTTTTTTTTTTTTGAGTTGGAGTCTCACTCTGTCGCCCAGACTGGAGTGCAGTGGCCGCTCGCGACCCCCGCAGCCTCGACGTGCTGGGCTCCGGTGATCTGTCTACCTCAGCCTTCCAAGTAGCTGGAACTACAGGCGCGTGCTACTATACCTGGCTAATTTTTTGGATTTATTGTAGAAATGAGGTCTCGCCAAGTTGCCCAGGTGGGTCTCGAGCCTGCGGGCTCAGGCAGTCCACTCACCTCAGGCTCCCAAAGTGCGGGATTACAGGCTGAGCCATTGAGCCTGGCTAAAGATGTTAACTTTAATGATGTTTATACATTAAGAAAAAGACAATCTAAATGTTTTGACCTTAGGGGACTGGTTGCTTTATGGAAAAGTATGGAGTCATTTAAAAACTATGTCTTTGAGAATACTTGACATGGGAAAGTGCACACAAAATAAAATTAAGTATGGGAAAAAGCAGGATATAGAACTATAAACAGTATGAGTCCAGTTATTTAAAAATATATATGGGAAAAAGTAGAGAAACATGCCAAAGTCCTATTAGTCGTTACCTCTATGTTGTATGTTGTAGGATTATGGGTGATGAAAAGTTTTGAGGTATCCTAAGTTTTGTACAATGATTGTACTATTTTTGATTCAGGACAAAAAAAGTTACCAAGTTATTGTTTTGCAGTGTGGTTGTATTATGTTTGGTTTTTCTTATAAGCATATGAGGGAAAAATTGCCCTGAAAAGCAAGAATTAGTTATGGTAAGATCCATTAAACTCTAGTGCCTTTGAAGGTAAGGCTTCACCCTTTCTTGGAGAATAATCAAATTGATTATTAATAATATTGCCAGTTAATAACAGTAGTCTATTTATTGCTGCCAGAAAACTACTGAGTGTTGCCTCTTATTCTCCACACAAACCCTCTGAGGTAGATGGTGTTTCCATGTTCTGGATGGGGAACTGAGGTACCAAAGAAGGGATTTACTCAAGGCCACGTGGTTAATGGGTCCCTAGGACATTCTGGCCTGGCGTTTCCACCCTTTTCCTGCCTTCTTTTTACATGCTTTACACTTGCCCGGGTGCATTCACACAATTAGATCTCAGCGCTAGAGCCAAACAGTTGGTCCTCTTCTTAGCCACATTCCCCCTAGCCCCCATGTGTGCTTGTTTTTTTTTTTTTTGAGTTGGAGTCTCATTCTGTCACCCAGACTGGAGTGCAGTGGCTGCTCCCGGCCACTGCAGCCTCAACCTGCTGGGCTCCGGCAATCCTTCTGCCTCAGCCTTCCGAGTAGCTGGAATTACAGGCACGCGCTACCACACTTGGCTGATTTTTTTTTTTTTTTTAATGTATTGTAGGGATGAGGTCTCGCCAAGTTGCCCAGGCAGGTCTCGAACCCACGGGCTCAAGCAGTCCACTCACCTCAGCCTCCCAAGGCACGGGATTACAGGCAGAGCCACCGAGCCCGGCTGTGCTTGTTTTATTTATTTATTTATTCATTTATTTTTGAGTTGGAGTCTTACTCTGTCACCCAGGCTGGGGCGCAGTGGCACATTCATGGCCACCCCAGCGTCAACCTGCTGGGGTCAGGCCATCCTTCTACCTCAGCCTTCCAAGTAGTCAGAACTACAGTTGCGTGCTACCATGCCTGGCTAATTTTAAAATTTTTTTTTTTTTTTTTTTTTTTTGAGTTGGAGTCTCACTCCGTCGTCCAGACTGGAGTGCAGTGGCCGCTCCCGGCCACCACAGCCTCAACCTGCTGGGCTCCAGTGATCCTTCCGCCTCAGCCTTCCAAGGAGCCGGAACTACAGGCACGCCCTACCACGCCCGGCTGATTTTTGATTTATTGTAGAGATTAGGTCTTGCCAAGTTGCCCATGCGGGTCTCGAACCCCGGGGGCTCAGGCAGTCTCCTCACCTCTGCCTCTCAAAGTGCTAGGATTACAGCTGTGAGCCACTGCGCCTGGCCGTGTGCTTGTTTTAAAAGAAAGGAGCCAGCTGGGCGCGGTGGCTCACACTTACAATGCCAGCACTTTGGAAGGCCAAGGCTAGAGGATCGCTTAAGCCCAGGGGTTCGAGACCAACCTGGGCAATTTGAGGAGACCTTGTCTCTATAATAAATTAAAAAAAAAAATTAGCCGGCATGGTGACATGTACCTGGAAGGCTGAATCCAGCAGATTGAGGCTGCGGTGGCCGTGAGCTTGCCACTGCACTCCAGCCTGGGTGACAGAGTGAGACTCTGACTCAAAAAAAAAAAAAAGCCACTGGTCAAAGTCAGGAATGACAATGAAGTTAGTTTTGTGTTTCCTTTTATGGGCCAACAACTTTTTATTTATTTGATATTCAATCTATTTAATTAATTAAACATTTTTTCCAAGCTTATATTTTGAAGGCCTATATTCAATTAATTTCATTTAAATAATTTAGATAACAAGGACTATTAAGCAGATGAGGGTGTAAACTAGTTTTTTGTAGCTTCAGAGGCTAGAGGGAGACAAGTTCTGTTTCTCCTTTTTCTTATTCATTCAACCAGTGTTTGGGTGGTTTCTCCCCCTCCCCCCAAATCAGAGTCTCATTCTGTGGCCCAGGCTGGAGTGCAGTGGCAAGCTCACCACCAGGCTGTTCTCAAACCTGTGGCCTCAGGCAGTCCTCTCATCTCCGCCTCCCAAAGTGCTGGGATTGTAGGCGTGAGCCACTGCACCCAGCACAGTGTTTGGGTATTTGTTTAGGGTATACAACACATGCCTCCTTCTCTCTCAGAGTTTGTTTACTTATTTATGAGTAGGGTCTCTCTCTGTCACCCAGGCTGGAGTGAAGTAGCATGATTACGGCTCACTACAGCCTCAGACTCCCAGGCTCAAGCAGTCCTTCTGCCTCAGCCTCCAGAGTAGTGGGGACTACAGGCATGAAACACTGTGTCTGGCCCCTGATCTTATCTTAAAAGCTGAAATATGACTAAACTTCAATGCAAGAATACATTGACAAGGAAGGCAGACTCTTAGGATAAAAAGCTTTTTAAGAAGGTGGTCTGCCGGGCTCGGTGGCTCAGCCTGTAATCCCAGCTCTTTGGGAGGCCGAGGTGAGTGGATTGCCTGAGCCCGTGGGTTCGAGACCCGCCTGGGCAACTCGGCGAGACCTCATCTCTACAATAAATCAAAAAAATTAGCCGGGCGTGGTAGCGCACGCCTGTAGTTCCAGCTCCTTGGAAGGCTGAGGCGGAAGGATCGCCGGAGTCGA
>NW_007251279.1:78589-92094 GCF_000164805.1 Carlito syrichta
AAAAAAAAAAAAAAGCCACTGGTCAAAGTCAGGAATGACAATGAAGTTAGTTTTGTGTTTCCTTTTATGGGCCAACAACTTTTTATTTATTTGATATTCAATCTATTTAATTAATTAAACATTTTTTCCAAGCTTATATTTTGAAGGCCTATATTCAATTAATTTCATTTAAATAATTTAGATAACAAGGACTATTAAGCAGATGAGGGTGTAAACTAGTTTTTTGTAGCTTCAGAGGCTAGAGGGAGACAAGTTCTGTTTCTCCTTTTTCTTATTCATTCAACCAGTGTTTGGGTGGTTTCTCCCCCTCCCCCCAAATCAGAGTCTCATTCTGTGGCCCAGGCTGGAGTGCAGTGGCAAGCTCACCACCAGGCTGTTCTCAAACCTGTGGCCTCAGGCAGTCCTCTCATCTCCGCCTCCCAAAGTGCTGGGATTGTAGGCGTGAGCCACTGCACCCAGCACAGTGTTTGGGTATTTGTTTAGGGTATACAACACATGCCTCCTTCTCTCTCAGAGTTTGTTTACTTATTTATGAGTAGGGTCTCTCTCTGTCACCCAGGCTGGAGTGAAGTAGCATGATTACGGCTCACTACAGCCTCAGACTCCCAGGCTCAAGCAGTCCTTCTGCCTCAGCCTCCAGAGTAGTGGGGACTACAGGCATGAAACACTGTGTCTGGCCCCTGATCTTATCTTAAAAGCTGAAATATGACTAAACTTCAATGCAAGAATACATTGACAAGGAAGGCAGACTCTTAGGATAAAAAGCTTTTTAAGAAGGTGGTCTAAGTTCATGTTTTGTCTTGAGTGAGGAATAATTTTGGAGATTTTAAAGTTTACCCTGTTAGCTTTTATTGTTGTTATTTAACAAGACACTTGCCTATACATATATCAGGTTAGTTCCTAATCATTCTTTCTCTCATGAGGGAGAGTACCAGAAGGCCTGCAATGCAAGTGGCTTCACATTCAGGAATCAGGAAGAAATGGCAAAATAAAGCATAAGTGCTCTGAGATTTTAGTCTTTTTGTTCCTCCATTTATTCTGTGACATCACCTAGAACAAGGCCAATACTTGTGGAATAAGGTGTAAGTGTTTGAATGAGAGAAGCTTAGAAGAGATGAAGTCTCTGGAGTCTTTCAATCCTTAGATTCTTTTTTTGTTGTGTTTACTTGCTTTTTGCAAACTTTGTGACCTAGGACAAGTCATTTATTTTTTTGAGTTCTCATGTCTATAAAGTGGACTTAAATACCTACTCTGCTTGGCGCAAAGTCTTTTTCTTTTTTGAGGACTAGATGCCAAGAGTGAACATGAAAACGCTGTGAAGTTGGAAGACCTTTGAGTTTGTTGGGAGAATGGAAGAGAACAAGTTGGTTAATTGAATGTTCAGGTGAACGAGCATGTCAGAGCATGTCAGAACACTGTAAAGGCAGCCAAGGACGCTTTGGATCAGTATGGCAGCACAGGCATTGATTTGTTATCTCCTGGTTTTTGTACAGCTTGTAACTTGCCCCCAGGTAGCACTCAGTTTGAGAGTCTTATCAGTAAGTGTCTCATATCAGATGGCGTTAATGTCTGAATGTTAACACCGGATCATAGGCCAAATAGCAGTTGCTGTGGTTTGTTTGATATTCCCATTGTTAGGACTGAGGTCACAGTTACTTTTTCTGTCATCAGGACACATGGACTGGGTCTAAGTCCCATTTCCACCTCTTACCAGCTCTGCACCCTCAGACAAGGTTAAACTCTTTTTTTTTTTGAGTCAGGGTCTCACTCTGTCGCCCAGGGTGGAGTGCCTTGATCTGCTGTGCTCAGTCAGTCTTTCTGCCTCAGCCTTCCAAATAGCTGGAACTACAGGTACATGCCACCACACCCAGCTAATTTTTTATTTGTTGTAGAGTCGAGGTCTCGCCAAGTTGTCCAAGATGGTCTGGAACCCCTGGACTCTGGGATTATAGGTGTGAGCCACCATGCCTGTGGGCACTTAAAACTCTTGGTGCCTCAGGACTTTATCTATAAAAAGGGGAATATAGCAGTGTCAACTCAGAGGATTAAGTTAAAATAGTACATTGAAGGAGCTTTATTTTTATTTAATTATTCTTTTTTGAGTTGGAGTCTTACTCTTTCACCTAGGCTGGAGTGTAGTGGCACACTTACAGCCACTGCAGCTTTGACCTGCTGGGCTCAGGCGATCTTTCTGCCTCAGCCTTCCCAGTAGCTGGAACGACAGGTATGCTCTACCACATCCAGCTAATTTTTTGATTTATTGTAGAGACAAGGTCTCGCCAAGTTGCCCAGCCTGGTTTCCAACCCCTGAACTCAGGTAATCCTCTTGCCTCTGCCTCCCACAGTGTTGCAATTACAGGCGTGAGCCATTGTACCCGGCTTGAAGGAGCTTTAAATGATGCCTGGGTTATGGTAAATGCTTAGTATATGTTATTATTAGTGCTTAGGTATTTAGACTTGACTTTTATAGACCAGCTGAAAGGATATGGTGGATGGCATCTTCTTCCAACAGAAGACTGTCTTGTCTGTACCGAAAATCTGTTGTTGAATGCAGCCACCTTCATTAGTGATCATAACCAGAGCTTCTGGATGACTTTCTGCAGCTTCTCCATCAACTCTTGCCATGTCACCTTGCACTTATGTTATGGAGGCATTTCTTTCCTTAAACCTCATGAACCAAACTCTGCTAACTTCCAGCTTTTCTTCTGTAGCTTCCTTGCCTCTCTCAGCCTTGAGAGAACTCTCAGCATAGAGTTGAAAAGTTAGGACCTTGCTCTGGATTAGGCTTTGGCTTTAGAGAATGTTGTGGCTGGTTTGGTCTTCTGTCCAGTTCATTGAAACTTTACCCACATCTGCAATAAGGCTGTTTTGCTTTCTTATCATTCATGTGTTCACTGGAATAGCACTTTTAATTTCCTTCAAGAGCTTTTCCTTTGCATTGTCAGCTTGGCTAACTGTTCAGCCCAAGAGGCCTAGCCTTCAGCTTATTTCAGCTTTTTTTTTTTGAGTTGGAGTCTCACTCTCTCATCCAGCCTGGAGGGCAGTGACACACTCTCAGCCACCGCAGCCTCGACCTGCTGGGCTCAGGTGATCCTTATGCCTCAACCTGCAGAATAGCTGGGACTACAGGCATGTGCCACCACGCCTGGCTAATATTTTTATTTACTGTAGTGATGAAGTCTCACCAAGTTGCTCAGGCTGTGCTCAAATTCCTGGACTCAGGCAATCCTCTTGCCTCCGCCTCCCAAAGTGCTGGGATGACTTGCGTGAGCCACCGCACCCAGCCTATGGCAGCTTTTGACATGCTTTCCTTGCTAAGTTTAATAATGAAAAATTTTCAACTCACAGTGAGAGACAGTGAGAGACATGTGACTCCTCCTTTCACTTGAACATTTAGAGGTCATTTTGAGATTATTGGTTTTTTGGGGTTTTTTTTTCTGAATTGGAGTCTCACTCTGTCGCCCAGACTGGAGTGCAGTGGCCGCTCCCAGCCACCGCAGCCTCAACCTGCTGGGCTCCTGCGATCCTTCTGCCTCAGCCTTCCAAGTAGCCGGAATTACAGGCATGCGCTACTACGCCCGGGTGGTTTTTTGATTTATTGTAGAGATGAGGTCTCCCTGCCCAGGCGGGTCTCGAACCTGCGGGCTCAGGCAGTCCACTCACCTCAGCCTCCCAAAGGCGTGGGATTACAGGCTGAGCCACCGAGCCTGGCTCATTTTGAGATTATTAATTGACCTGTCTTTCTTTTTTTTTGTTTTCCTCTAAAGATGAGGTCTTGCTGTGTTGCCCAGGTTGATCTTGAACTACTGGGTTCAAGCAATCCTGAAAGTGCTGGAATTACAGGCATGAGTCACCATACCTGGCCACTTGGCCTAATTTCAACATTTTTGTGACTCAGGGAATAGGAGAGGGAGAGATAGGGAACAGTAGGTGGAACAGTAAGAACACACACAATATCGAGTTCACCATCTTATTTAGTCATGGTTCATGGCACCCTAAAACAATTTACAATAGCAGCACCAAAGATCATTGATCACAGATCGTCATAAGAGATACAAAGAATGAAAAAGTTTGAAGTATTGCAAGAATTATCAAATGGCATAGCGATATGAAGTGAGTACATGATGTTAGAAAAATGGTACCAGTAGTCTTGCTTAATACAGGGTTGCCACACACCTTCAATTTGTGAAAAACATAGGATCTGTGAATCACAGTAAAATAAAGCACAATAAAATGTGGTATGCTTGTACAAGCTTACCAGTTTTTAGTTTTGCCAAGGGGGTATACTTACTAAACAGAGTAAGATGGGAAAGAGAGGGTAGGAGAGAGGAAGAGAGACTGTTCCCACCATTTTTTCATAAAAAAATAGGATCTAATATTAGAATAAAAGATAGCTTAAGGAAATTGGCAGCCTCATCTAGACCTAGGAGATCTAGGTATATGTTTCTTATTTATTTATTTTGAGTTGAAGTCTCACTATGTTGCCCAGACAGGGATGCAGTGGCTAGCTCATGGCCACCACAACCTTTACCTGCTGTGCTCAGGTGATCCTTCTGCCTCAGTCTTCCAAGTAGCTGGAACTACAGGCATGCGCCACTGTACCCAGCTAATTTTTTGATTTATTGTAGAGATTGTAGAGACTAGGTCTGGCCAAGTTGCCCAGGCTAGTCTTGAACCACTGGGCTCTTGCCTCCACCTCCCAAAGTGCTGGGATTACAGACATGAGCCGTGGCGCCCAGCTAATGTTTCCAATTCTCATTTTGCATAGACTGCAGAAAAAACTGCCACAGACCAGCACCAATAATTTGTGGGCAAGTATTTAGATAGCGAGGCATAGATTCATGTCCCAGGTCCTCCATTTATTGTTACCTTAAACAAGTGATTTAATTTCTCTGGGCCTTAGATTTTTCATCTATCAAATAAGTCAGTATCCAGATATTATTAATTCCTCATAGGATTGTTTGGAGAAACTGACGCAATGCATGGAAAGTGCTTGGTGCATAGCAAGCATTCAATTGATAGGATTATTATTTTCTTGGATAGTGAGTATTTAGGCATATTAAGTGAAATTCAGTGTGCTGTGTGACTGTTGCACCCTCAGGCTTAAAAACCTTCAGGGCTTCTGTGTTGCTTGCGAGACCAAGTCCAGACTCATTAGTGTGGCCTATGGACTGCTTTACAGTTTGGCCCATCCTACCTACCTGGCCTCATACTTCTCCCAGTTAGATGCCCATCTCCAGCCATAGGTGACTGCGCAGGGCTCCAGAACATGCTGGATTCTTTTTCTGCCTCTGTATCTTTGATGAAGCTAGCCCTCTCCATAGAGTGCCCTTACCAGCCCTTCTCTCGTAGGTGAATGTTCTACTCATCCGTCCATGTCTCCTCAAGTGTCCACTGTTCTCCAAGGCCTTCCTTACTGGGGCTGTCTCTGCTGTGTTCCATTAGCACTCTGCTGGTGATGTGGTCCACAGCACTTGTTTTTGTGTAGGGTTGTGTTGTTTATGTGGTTCTGCATCATTGGTCACGAAACACCAAGTTCCGCTCAACCACCCAGTTGTCATCTTCAGAAGCATCAGTGTTATTTTTTCCTTCCAGAGAGATATCTTATGCCCATACAAACAGGCAGATAAAGAAACAGTATAACCTCTCCCCCTTTACATGAGTAGTAGCATATTATAATTGCTGTTCTGCATCTTTTTTTTTTTTTTGCTTCGTATCTTGGGAGATCATTCCCTATTAGCAGAGGGGGAGCTTTTGAGTTTTTTTTACAGCCTCGTGGTATTCCATTAGACAGATACACCATAATTGATTTAGCCAGTCTTCTACAGATGGACATTTGATTTGTTTCCAGATTTTTGCTTTTGCAGTCAGTACTGAAGAGAAAACTTGAGCAATATCATTTTGTCTTTGAGATTAAACCTATAGGAGAAATTTCTAGAAGTGGAATAGTTGTCTACTTCTTGAAGCTAGAGATATGTTTTCTGCTTTCCAAGTTGCCTAATAAAATGCCTGTCTTATCATGGATGCCTAACTCATGTGTGAATGAAGGATAGAATCATGTTAACTAGAGAGATGAGACAGATTGTTTTTAAAAAATTGAACCCCGCTGTCCTAAGGCAGTACATCAGGGGTCTACAGTTAAATCCTAAAGTTTGAAGAAGTTCTTGCAGGTGTCCCCATGACTTTGGGTATTATGAATAATAATCCATAGGATATAATCAGAGGTGTCTCAGCTCAGGATGGATTGGATTTTTCAAAACGCCTCTCCTAATACAGTAGTCAACACAGCATCCCACTCCCCTCTGAGCACCACCTTAGGGAAATCCTTTTACTTTAGGGCAAGTAAGAATAGATTCTCAGAGACAGTGACTTGCAATAATTATGGCCAATATTTCCTTAGTCTTTTCTATATGCCAGGTACTGTTTTATGTACTTTACATGTGTTAACTCAAGGAATTCACTTAACAGCCCAATGAAATAGATACGATCCTTGTACCCATTACTCAGTTGAGAAAACGAAGACAGCACATGCTAGGTGATATAGATGAAGGATTCAAAGGAATGAGAATAAAAAAGTAACACCTCGCACCTTTATATTCTCTCTTCTTCCTCCCCCCTTCTCTTTCCCTGGCCCAACTTGTTTTTATTAATGTGGGGTTAATCACCAGTGAGTTCACATACTGATCTTGATTATTGGAAATATTTCTTCTACTGAAAGGTATTTGGATGGGCATAGTACATTCTTTGGTTTGTCCCTTTGATCCCTAGTTTAGTTTACTTGTTTTTTTTTTTTTGAGTCGGAGTCTCACTCTGTCGCCCAGACTGGAGTGCAGTGGCTGCTCCCAGCCACCGCAGCCTCGACCTGCTGGGCTCCAGCGATCCTTCTGCCTCAGCCTCCAAAGTAGCTGGAATTACAGGCATGCGCTACCACGCCCGGCTGATTTTTTGGTTTATTGTAGAGATGAAGTCTTGCTGCCCAGGCGGGTCTCGAACCCGCGGGCTCAGGCAATCCACTCACCTCAGCCTCCCAAAGGCACGGGATTACAGGCTGAGCCACTGAGCCCGGCTTAGTTTACTTGTTAAAGATTTCCAGAATGGTCTAGCAATTCCAGTTTCATTTTCTCTTCTACTTTTTTAATTGGAGTTTTAAAATTATCTGTCTGTCTATCTATCTGTCTATCTATTGAGACAAAGTCTCACTCTGTTGCCTGGACTGGAGTGCAGTGGCACAATCATGACTCACTGTAGCCTCCACGTCCTGGGCTCAGGTGATCCTTCTACCTCAGGCTCCCAGTTAGCTGGGGCTATAGCTATCTACCACCATGCCTGACTTGCTGGCTTATTTATTTATTTGTTGGTTTGTTTTAAGAGACAAAGTCTCAAAGTTTGGTCTCAAACTCCTGGGCTCAAGTGATTCTTCCCCTCAGCCTCAAAAAGTGTTGGGATAACAGGCATGAGCTACCACACCTGGCCAAAAATTTTTATTTTTAGAGACTGAATCTTGCTGTTTTGCCCAGGCTTGACTCTAACTCCTAGGCTCAAGCCATCCTCCTGTCTCAGCCTCCAGAGTTAGCTGGGACTACAGGTATGTATCACTACACTTACCTCCAGTTGGGTTATGCAATGTAGTTTTTTCATTTTAGGATATTTTCAGTTAAGCTTATCTTATCAAAGTACAATCACAACCTGTCACCCCTTTTTTCTGAGGTTTTCTTGAAGTATTTTGGTTTTAGGGAAGAGCCTTGGAAATTTGGTATTACATGATGCTGCAGAGGAGGCCAGTGTTGTATGTTGTCATTGTCCATCCTGGAGTTCCCGCTTTCGTGCTCATTTCAAATGCCTCTGTTTCCAAGATCAGAATTGGCATCAGGTCTTCTTTTACATCAGCCCTGTCTAATAGAACTTTCAGCGCTCTTCATGGTATTAGCCACTAGCCACATGTTGCTACTTGTAGCTAGTAGGACTGAAAAACAGTTACGTTTTATTTCGTTTTGATTAATTTTACTTTAAATGACCTGAGCAGTGGAGAGTGCCCTGCAGGTCTAGACTCTGTTAGACTCTGTACTCCTTGAGAGAGATTTTTTTCTTTTTTTCCTACATTTCCTTATTTTGACATAAGACTGCTCCTTATATACTGAAATATAAGGAACGTTAAAGTATTCCTCAAATGATGCTTCCCAGAGGTAACATTGTTAACAGCCGTGTTTTAATTGTAGAAAAAATTGCCAGTTTGCATCCACATTACAGTAACTGCACAGGATTCATCTGCGATTCTAGAATTTGGGAATTACTCAAGGTTGTTGTAGATGTGGGAGTTTCAGGAGTTTCAGACTTAGAATACAGGTCATAAATATTAACGGAAAGAAGTATGACTAACGCTGGTAAAGTGCCTTTATAAGATTGTGGTGATATGATGGAATTCAATCCTAATGAGTGGAGTCCTTAGAGGAAATGTGGGAAAGAGATGATGAATCATCCTCTTCTCCACCCCCCCACCCCCATCCCAGATGATTTTGTTAGCATTTTGTTTGAAGGCTGAGTTCAGAGTTCAGGTGGTTTCATCTGGACTTCTTCCTGGTGTGGTTGGGATATTTGAAGGGAGCAAGATTAAAGAGGAGTTGCTACTTGCAAAGCCAAAGAAGCAGAAACACATCGGCTTGAATTTTGAATTTCTTTTCTCTTCCACAGTGGAAACAGCATTTTAGGCTAGGTTCATATTGTAAATGGAATGGGTACATGTACACATGTGCACATCTTTCTTGTGTAAAGATGTTACTGATTTTTTTGTTGTTAAATTTCCTTGACTCCCCATTAGTTCTCCCCAATAGTATGCCACCTGGTCTGTTTTGGTAACTTTCATTCTGTGCTGAAGGAATGTACTTACCTTCTGATTGGGCTGGTGAAGTTGGGGGTGGGTGATAGAGATGGAGAGTGATAGTAAATGGTGTTCCAAAGTAAAAGAAGGCATTTTTTTTTGACTTGGGAGTTTCACTCTGTCACCCAGACTGGAGTGCAGTGGCATGCTCATGGCCACTGCAGCCTCAACCTGCTGGGCTCCGGCGATCCTTCCGCCTCAGCCTTCCAAGTAGCCGGAATTACAGGCGCGCTACCACGCCTGGCTGATTTTTTTATTTATTGTAGAGATGAGGTCTCATTGCCCAGGCAGGTCTCGAACCCGCGGGCTCAGGCAATCCACTCACCTCAGCCTCCCAAAGGCGCGGGATTACAGGCCCGGTGGCTCCTGCTTTTGAATTTCTTACTTTCTGGTTGGGAAAGATCAAACATTCTCACCCCTCAGTTATATTGAGGCTTTTATTGCTTGAATCCTGTCACAAGAGGAGTAGGGGCTATTGTGGTGGGCGGTGAGACATTACAAGTACTAAAGCCATTGCTTGCACTAAAGCCATTGCTTGCATTTCCTTTAACATTGGTGTGGCGCATTTCCTTTAACACTGGTGTGGCCTCTCAAGAACTAAATGATTGGTGAATTTGGGTTGCCTCTAGTTAGACATGGCTAGAAATGCAGATTCTAAGCAAAAGTTATGAATTTGAGGGTCTGTAGACCCTTAAGGGGTTGGGGACAGAGGGTATCTATGGTGCTCTCAGAGTACATACTGAATTCTGTTTATTTTCTGCGGAGAGGATCTGTAGATTTCATCAAATTCTCAAAGGAATCCGTGACCCAAAAAAGATTAGAACCACTGGTTTAGAGTAACACTGAGCCCCGTGACCTCATTTTGTCTCCCATTTATTTTACTGTTTTAAGTTGGGTCCTGTGCTTTATTTTTCCCAATGCTTATTTGAAGGGGTCCTTGGTGCAAAGAACTCATTACTGAACATCTAAGAGAGGAGTATATAAGCTATTCTTTTTGGAAGCTTGGTATTATGGCTATTCTCTTATTGTTTAGTAAAAATGTTTCTGTTTGAAATGATTACTACTTTTCTAGGTCCAAGAATTTGTTTATTTGTCATAGATTTATGTGCTGGGGCCTATGCTCAGTAGTAGTCACATAGAGATGAAATGACAGGTCTGGCCCTTAGACGCTTTGGTGGTATTCATTGTAAATGCTCAGAAATGGTGTTTGTTAGTCTCATGGGAACAACATCATAAAGTGTCATCGATAAAGTCTTGGAGGGTTGAACAGGAACACCAGAAAGGTTAGATTGACTTACTCTGTGTTTAATTGAAATTTCACTGTTGATCTATCTCATTATCTCCTTGATATGTTGCAAACCTTTGCATGCAAGAATATAACAGATTAGGTGCTTGGGGCCATTGCCAAGCTGGAGAGGTCCAACTGGAAATAGAGCTGTGACTGAGGCCCTAGCTGTGACACATGTATTCACATGGAACTCATTTAAAAGCTATTGACTCCATTTCCCTCCTTTTCTGTGGACAAGAGTATAAGGTTCTCTTTGTCCTTAGTCACTCAGCAAGTATTTATTGGATGCCCAGAGGGTGTGTAATACTGGACTGAACCCTTGGACTGGACTGTTGGCTTAGAAGAGCAGATGGAAATGATTGGATTGTGGCTCTTTGGCAGTACCCTTTGCTCTCTCCCAGCAATCAATATGGTGATAAGGGTCCCTCTGATGGGAGGTGGTTTGGATGGGCTCTGGAAGTTGAAATACCGGAGTTCCAGTCCCCACTCTGCCATTTACCAGCTGGGCAGCCTTGGTCAGGTCAGTTGACACCTGAGCCTCAGTTTCCTGATGTGTAAATGGGGATGTAACTATTACCCATCCTACAGGATTTTTGTATTATATAAGATACTGCATATAACTTCTTTGCAAAGGGCCTGCCACATACTAGGGCCTAGTAAATGGAAGCTGTATTATTACTAGCAGATAATAATAAGATTTTTTATTTTTATTTTTTTGAGTTGGAGTCTCACTCTGTCGCCCAGACTGGAGTGCAGTGGCTGTTCCCAGCCACCACAGCCTCGACCTGCTGGGCTCCGGCAATCCTTCCGCCTCAGCCTTCCAAGTAGCCGGAATTACAGGCATGCGCTATCACGCCCAGCTGATTTTTTTGATTTATTGTAGAGGTCTCGCTGCCCAGGCGGGTCTCGAACCCTCGGGCTCAGGCAATCCACTCACCTCAGCCTCCCAAAGGCGCGCGATTACAGGCTGAGCCACCGAGCCCGGCAATAATAAGATTTACTAGTTTATAAAGCTTGGAGGAATTCCTTATTTTATTTATTTATTAAGGATAATTATTATGTTGCTCAGAGAAGAAGTATTTAACTTATGTGAATGGGGGAATTGGGCATTCTATCAGATTGTCAAAAGGGTCCTTAACTGCCAGAAGATTAAAAATTCAGATTAAAGCCTGATACTGGGTGGATATGGAGCCATAGTTGATCCTGAAATTGTCCATTTTAACAAGATATTTCATTTATTTATTTATTTATTATTGAGTTGGAGTCTCATGCCGTTGCCCAGGCTGGAATGCCATGGCACACTCACAACCACCTCAGCATCAACCTGCTGGGCTCCGGCGATCTTTCCTCCTCAGCCGGAACTAGACGGGCGCTACCATGCCCAGCTAATTTTTGATTGATTATAAAGACAGGGTCTCGCCAAGTTGCCCAGGCTGGTCTCGAACCCACAGACTCAGACAATCCACTCGCCTTGCCCTCCCAAAGTGCTGGGATTATAGGCTGAGCCACCAAGCCCAGCCTTATTTTTTTTTAGTTGGAGTCTCACGCTGTCACCCAGACTGGAGTGCAGTGGCAGGCTTGCAGCCTCAAGACCTGCTAGGTTCAGGTGATCCTTCCGCTTCAGCCTTTCAAGTAGCTGGAACCACATTTGTGTGCCACCATACCCAGCTAATTTTTTAATTTATTGTAGTGATGAGGTCTCAACCAGGCTACCCAGGCTGGTCTTGAACCCCTGAGCTCAGGCAATGCTCCCACCTCCCAAAGTGCTGGGATTACAAATGTGAGCCACCACACCTGGCTAACAAGATGTTTTAATAAGATATTACTGAGGGCACTTCTCCAAACTAAAAATAACATAATAAGGATATGGAGTAAATATTCAAAAATTTTTATTTGCTTTTTTTTTTTTTTGGTCAGAAAGAGGTGTGACAAGTAAGAAGGAAAGTGGTATCAGGAGGAGGAAGTAAAAAACACCTAAATAATGAAATGTTAGCTTTTTGCTCATAATTCTTTTCATGATTCCAAGTTGGGGCTCCTCTGCACCATACCTTCCAATCCAGCTGGACAGCTTTTTCCTGACACATGTTCAGGCTTTGCCATTTGACACAGTCTCTCTGCCTAGAGTGTCCCTTTTCTCATCACTTGCATGTCCAGTTCTCTGTGCTGCAGCGCTCCGTCCTGGTGCACTTTTCTAATTTCGTTGGTTGCCTTGAGAACACTTACTCTCATCTTTGTGTCCTCTAAAGTTATGGTCCTTTGTATTGAATAAGTGCTAAATAAAGGGTTGTGGACCTAAAGTGATAAGTGAGGCAGACAAAGGAATGGAACCAACTACATCCTTAGGGGAGGAGAAAGTGCAACTTAAAATTATCAGATGCTGGGGTGAATTCTGGGAGAGAGCTTGGGAAACCCTTACAGTCTCGGTGGCAGCCTGGAGGGGAAAGGGCCTGTGCTGAGTTCGGAAACTGGAGTGTGGGGAACAGGTAGCCAACAGTATGCCCTTGGCCTGGTCATATCACTTCTGGGCTGGAGTTATCTCCTTCAAAACATGTTGGAGGCCGGGCACAGGGATGCAGACTTGTAATTGCAGCACTTTGGGAGGTTGAGGCGAGAGGATTGCCTGAGCCCAGGGGTTTGAGACAAGCCTGGGCAACTTGGTGAGACCTCGTGTCTACAATAATCAAAAAATTGGCTGGGCGTGGTAGCGTACGCCTGTAGTTTCTGCTACTTGGAAGCCTGAGGCAGAAGGATCGCCTGAGCCCAGTGGGTCGAGGCTGCGGTGGCTGTGATCATGCCACGGCACTCCAACCTGTTCGACAGTGAGACTCCAACTCAAAAAAAAAAAAGTTAGGATTAGACTTTTTGGACATGTGGTAGAAGTGATGTGGATGAGCATCTCCCATGTAACAAGTGCTGTTCTGGGTTGTGAGAGTACAGTAGGGAACAACCAGACAAGCCCTCTACTTCTATTCCAGTCGGATGCATTGGTTGCAAAGTTAGTCCTTTTTAGCCTTAAAATAATGTAATTCTGTTGTCTGGAGAAATGGGCACCAACTTGTGTTTGAGATTGCTGTGAGGATCAGGTGAGAAAGTGCTATAAAGATTATAAAGTATCCTTGTTATGTATACTTTCCTCTGCCCTTGTTTTTGACCTAAAACCTAAACAAATTAAAAATGTTTAAAATTGGGCCATTGCCTTACTAGACTCATGTGCTCTTTAAGCTGTAGTTATCACCATGTTTCTTGACTTTGACCCCCTTCTCTACCTTGGGGAGGCAAAGCTCCTCTTTCTCTCTCTCTCTCTCTCTAATTTACTTTTTTTTTTTTTTTTTTGAGTTGGAG
>NW_007251279.1:92206-94487 GCF_000164805.1 Carlito syrichta
ATTTATTGTAGAGATGAGATCTCACCAAGTTGCCCTGGTGGGTCGAACCCGCGGGCTCAGGCAATCCACTCACCTCAGCCTCCCAAAGGCACGGGATTAAAAGCTGAGCCACCAAGCCCAGCTCTAATTTACTTTTTAAATAAACTGTATTTTTAATCTAAAAAATAATGTTTAAAATTGGATAGAAGTTTTTTGTACTGATAGCAGTATGAACTAATACTCTCAGGGCTTATGAAGATTTGGGACTTAAATCTTTCAATAATAAGTGATCCCTTAACTGGATGGGGATATAGATTTATGTATTTATGTATTTATTTATTTATTATTTTTTTTTTTTATTTTTTTTTTGGAGTAGGAATGTCACTCTGTTGCCCAGGCTGGAGTGCAGTGGCATGCTCATAGCCACTGCAGCAGCTTCTAACTGTTGGGATCAGGCAGTACTTCCACCTCAGCTTCCAGGTAGCTGGAACCACAGGCATGTGCCATCACACCCAGCCAATTTTTTTTTTGATTTGTTATAGAGACAAGGTCTCGCCAAGTTACCCAAGATGGTTAGTCTTGAACCCCTGGACTCAGGCAGTCCTCTCATCTCCACCCCCAAAGTGGTGGGATTATAGACGTGAGCTACTGGGCCTGGCAAGGATGTAGATTTTTAATACCATCTTCACCCATGAAAAAATGTGTTTGAGGTGGTACCTTTACGTGTGAGTATTTTGGTAGGGTTTATATATTGGGTTAGTTTCTGCCTTTCCATGAATTCTTCCCCCTTTATAGAGATTTTAGACAGACTGTCTCTGCCATTATACTTAAATACAATTCCATGTTGGTAAAGGCTGCATGTTAGGGAAAACCTAAACTTCTGTACTTACTTGGATTTTTTTTTTTTTTTTTTTTTTTTGAGTTGGAGTCTCACTGTTGCCCAGACTGGAGTGCAGTGGCCGCTCCCGGCCACTGCAGCCTCGACCTGCTGGGCTCTGGTGATCCTTCCGCCTCAGCCTCCCAAAGTAGCTGGAACTACAGGTGCATGCTACCGCGCCTGGCTAATTTTTTTGATTTATTGTAGAGATGAGGTCTCGCCTGCTCAGGCGGGTCTCGAACCCGCAGGCTCAGGCAGTCCACTCACCTCAGCCTCCCAAAGGCGCGGGATTACAGGCTGAGCCACCGAGCCTGGCTCGGATTTTTTTTTTAAACCATGAATTCAGGATGCAGTTGTTTTTGAAGTGGTTCCATTTTGTGATTAGGCTGATTTTTTTTTTTTTTTTGAGTTGGAGTCTCACTGTCGCCCAAGCTGAAGTGCAGGGGCACGCTCACGACCACCGCAGCCTTGACCGCGCCTGGCCTAGGCTGAATATTTTTAAGCACAACTCCCTTGCCCTTAGAATCATCTCCTGTACCCTCAAAACAAAGAGCAAATGATGCAATTAGGATGCAATCCAATGCTTGTGGATTGCAAGGAAATTGTTTTACACACAGCCTGGAAGCTCAGGGACAAAGTCAAGTTTTCTTTAGATCTGATGAATTTACCAAAAATGACTTCATAAAGCAATATGAGACTCTTATCTTGAAGTTAGAGTTTTTGAGTGTGGAGCAATAATGTTAATATTCTAAGATACCCTTTATTTATGAATAAAATATAACTTTATGATTCATTTCTCTGAGTAGTTTTTATTTTTTCCTTTGAAACTTTAAATGGAATTGACTTTGTTTATACTCTAACCTAGTAATTTTTACTCTTAATGGAAGGAAAGCTATGAATCTTTTCCTGCTGTCTCCTGTGTCATGTTTTATTCTTTTTTGTAAGTCACAATTCTTGAGGTTGAGATAATACAGACTTTCACTTACTCATTGATTTTTACTGGGTATTTTAATTTCTTTACATTTGAGACTGATTTTCTTCCCATAGTATTTATTTTATCACTGTCCTGTTTGAATACAGCTATCCAGTTGATAAGAAAGGTACTTTTTCTGGAGGCTTAAAAGAGTATTTCCAGAATAGTAAAGTTACATAATTAATTATTTTGGTGATTTTTTTTTTAAACGATATACTTTGTGTGAATAGAAATGAATTTGGGCAATTGGATGTGAGGGGAAAAAAAGGTTAAATTTAAGAGCAAAACTTCTAGTGTCTTACCCCATGCTTTGAGAAACGAAGAAATGTGCAAGTTAGTGTTTTCTCACAATTTCATGCACAGACAACTGAAGTGGCCTTAATTCTTTTTTGTTTTTTTGAGTTGGAGTCTCCCTCTGTTGCCCAGACTGGAGTGCAGTAGCCGCTCCCGGC
>NW_007251279.1:94648-106245 GCF_000164805.1 Carlito syrichta
GCCTCAGCCTTCCAAGTAGCTGGAACTACAGGTGCGTGCTACCACGCCCGGCCAATTTTTGATTTTATTGTAGAGATGAGGTCTCGCCAAGTTGCCCAGGCGGGTCTCGAACTTGCGGGCTTAGGCAATCCACCCACCTCAGCCTCCCAAGGCGCGGGATTACAGGCTGAGCCACTGAGCGTGGCCTTTTTTTTTTTGAGTTGTAGTCTCTCTCTGTCACCCAGACTGGAGTGCAGTGGCCGTTCCCGGCCACCACAGCCTCGACCTGCCGGGCTCCGGCGATCCTTCCGCCTCAGCCTTCCAAGTAGCTGGAACTACAGGTGCGTGCTACCACGCCCGGCCAATTTTTGATTTTATTGTAGAGATGAGGTCTTGCCAAGTTGCCCAGGCGGGTCTCAAGCCCGCGGGCTCAGGCAGTCCCCTCACCTTGGCCTCCCAAAGTGCTGGGATTACAGGCTGAGCCACCGAGCCCAGCCTTAATTCTTCATAGTAAGTTACTGAAATTTAAAATCAGCCATTTCTCGTTAAGTCTTATTTTGGAAATGGTCTTTGTGGTTCACTATGGTAGAAATTCTGTTTCTTCAGTGAGGCTTTGGTGATATCAACATTCCCATTGAGGAGACAGCAGATTGAATCCTCTGACCTTGGACAAATCATTTAATCTCCAGGTCCCAGTGTCTTGTCTGTGGAGTGAAGAGAATACCTACCTTTCCCAGGTGGAATTAAGAAGCAGTAAGGCAAGGTATGTAATATTTAATAGCACTTTGAGCAACTTAACGTATACACATAAAGTATTGTGGGGAGTATATTATTAAGATTTTGCATCTAAGCCTGGCTCAGTGGCTCAGCCTGTAATCCCGCCCTTTGGGAGGCTAAGGTGAGTGGATTGCCTGAGCCTGCGGGTTCGAGACCCGCCTGGGCAACTTGGCGAGACCTCATCTCTACAGTCAATCAAAAAAATCAGCTGGGCATGGTAGCGCATGCCTGTAATTCCAGCTACTTGAAAGGCTGAGGCGGAAGGATCGCCGAAGCCCAGCAGATTGAGGCTGCAGTGACCGGGAGCGGCCACTGCACTCCAGTCTGAGTGACAGAGTGAGAGTCTAACTCAAAAAAAAAAAAAAAAAAAAAGATTTTGCATCTAGGTAGATAAGAGTCTGTCCCTCCACCTTCCCAGTAGAGAGCTTTGGTGTAAGAGCAAGTGGATTATAGCAATAGTAGCTTCTGTTTTCTCCAGAAAGCTCAAACTGTGCAGCTGTTTTTGTCCGTTCTCTCTTTGCAATAGTGCACTGTTGAGGTTAAGCCACATGTGTGGGCTTCAGAGGCAGGCAGCCAGGCCATACTAAAGCTGGGTGATCTTGAACGAAGTCACTTGATTTCTGTGAGCCTGTTTTCTCATCTGTAAAATAAAGTCTATAATAGTACCTGCCTTGTTGGGTTACTGGGAAGAATTACATATGGATGTTTTTTATTTGGTACTATGCCTTGCTCATAAAGGGATTATTTTCTATTATTACTTAGATGAAAGCGAGGTGACTAAGTGAGAAAACAGCTGTTGCAGGAGAAAGAATTTAAAGATGGTTCCAGGGCATCTCCTGTTTCTTTGCTTAGTCCACTTATTGTACAGTAGGAGATTTCACATAGGCATGGTACTCTGATTGTCCTTTTTTTTCTTACCTGACCCCAAGAAGGCTCTCAAGAAATATCAAATAAGTGATGAACCTGAAGCAGCCTTCTTTGTGACTTTAATTTTTTTTTTTCTGAGTTGGAGTCTCGCTCTGTCGCCTAGACTGGAGTGCAGTGGCCGCTCCCAGTCACCACAGCCTCGACCTGCTGGGCTCCGGCGATCCTTCCGCCTCAGCCTTCCAAGTAGCTGGAATTACAGGCACGCGCTACCATGCCCGGCTGATTTTTTTGAATGATTGTAGGGATGAGTTCTCGCCAACTTGCTTAGGCGGGTCTCGAACCCGTGGGCTCAGGCAATCTACTCACCTCAGCCTCCCAAGGCGCCGGATTACAGGCTGAGCCACTGAGCCCAGCTTGTGACTTTAATTATCAGAGAAAGATGTGATTAGTCTATGGTAATTGCTAGATATATTTTTGTATATTCTATTTTGTTGAGAGTTTATTATCTATAAAGTATTCGGTGAATCCTATTTTACCAGAATATTACATTCTCTGAAAGGAACTTACTGGACCTAATACAGTACTTGAAAAAATGTTCATATTGGATTGTAGGGCATGGTTTCCTATGGAAAGGTTTCTAGAAATAATAATAGACTAGCAAAAAGCATTCAAGCATTTATCTATTAGGCATGTTGTCAAGGAAGAATGAAAATGGCAGCAGCTGATGGCCCATTTTCATCAGACAGCCTGGAAATCAGCAAGAGTCAAGCTTCTTTTTAATTCATTGGGGTTTACATTTTCTCTGCTGTGCCCATTTTGTGAGGTGTCTTTGGTTAACGGAAGTTTAGGTTAGCAGATAAAATCATGAAAGACCACAGGTGTCTTTTTAGTAGTTGTTAACCCCTGAAGTTAGTGGTTTTGATTTAGCCTTTAACAAAATGACTTCCAATATGTTATCCTTATCTTGGTTTAGTATAATACCTGAAAATGAATGTTATTTAAGACTTAGAGATGTCTCAGTGATCTCTGAGCAGGTTAAAAACCCACAGACTGTCAGGAGCCAGGGGATTTGAATCTGCTCCAGTTTAATTCAATTCTTCATCTTTTCAAGAAGGTAAACTGTGTTCTCGGCATTTGTTTGTAATGGTTTTTTCAGGCTAGATCTTTAACTAAAAAATAGAGGCCCTCAGAAATGTAGAGACTCAGGGGTGGCTTCTGCAAGGAAGAGGCAAAAATCCACGCCCCATGTGCCAGTTGAACTCCTACCTTACCTCACTACAATTTCAGGACTGAAGGAGCTTTGGAATCCTTTGCTGGGTGCTTTGGATGAGATTTGTTTTAAAGTTGTTTTTTAGAACTAGAGTTACCATTTGCTTGACTTTTATTCCCAATCTCTATGAATTCCAAAGTATGATAACAGTCATCAGGCAGACACCAGAAGTACCTACTGTGTGTGAGGTTCTGGAAAAACACACAAGGAAACATGGAGGTATTCTTTGGATTCTGCAGAAACTTGATTTCCTCACAGACATGTACTTATTAACTTATTTTTTAAAATATACAGGGGCAACCCCTTGGGTCCCCTCCTGCTCTGGGAACTTTTCTGCCCTTTCAATAAATCCTGGTTTCTAAAAATAAAATAAATATATATATATTTTTAGCTGTATATTTGTGTGTGTGTGTGTGTGTGTGTGTGTGTGTGTGTGTGTGTGTATACAGGTAAACCAGCATCTTAATTTTTATAACTAAGAAATTAATTGGACTATGGCTAGGAAAAAATTTTCTGGGATTTCCTTTTTTAAAAAATCACATTTTGGGGGGGCCATTTTCTATTTCATTTCCCATCTTATTTAAGATTGCTGTTTTTATTTCCTCATTCTCTGCTGTTATATCAGTTGTTGTCTCATCGGGAAAGTAGAAATGACTCTAGTTCAAGCAGTGCAAGGGATCTGTTACGAGAGGTGTTGGAAGGACTAGAGAAGCAAAAAGGGAGAACAAGAGGATTGTTACCCAAAGACCAGGAGGCTTCCGGCGGACTGGAACCCAGGAGCCTACACGCACAGGAGCTGCTGACTTGCTACGTCCTGTTGGAGCCATATTGCTGTGGTTCACCGGGAACCCAGAAACCAGCACATGCTGACACTGCTGGAACCCGTGTGTGTGTTGTTGCCTGCGTTCCTCCATAGTCACTCACTGCTCCTGCTGCTGCTGCTGCTGGAGACAGGCTGGAGCAGGAAAACAGTTTCTCTGAGAGCCCAACTGGAAGCCAGGTGGCAAAGAAGTCTGAGAAATGTATGCAGGCTTTCAGTTCTGGTGACACGGAGAAGAATATAGAAGGGCAGATGTGGCCAAGTGAGTGCTGCAGCCGCTTGGGGATGATTCATCCTGGTGGGGATGATTCACCCTGGTGGGGATGGGCAGAGAAGGATTCATTTATACTGATCACATTCAGATAGGTGAGGTCCAGTGGCATTCCAGATAAGGAGCAGAGCGGTTGTGATGACGTGGAAGCAGGAATGCACAGGCATGTTCAGGAAACACTTTAGCTGAAGCATGGAGTTCTTCTGAAGGTTGGTTGGGAATAAAGTTGGAGAAAGAGGCTGTGGTCATGTTGGGGTGGTAATGTAATAAAAACTGTTTCAAGGCCAGGTGCAATGGGTCACGCCTGCAATCCCAGCACTTTGAGAGGTGGAGTGAGAGGATTGCCTGAACTCAGGAATTCAAGACCAGCCTGGGCAACATGGCGAGACCTCATCTCTACAATAAATCAAAAAATTAGCTGGGTATGGTTGTGTGCACTTGTAGTCCCAGCTACTTGGAAGGCGGAGGCACAAGGATCGCCTGAGCCCAACAGGTTAGGCTGCGGTAGCCATGATTGTGCCAATACTACAGAGTGAGACTCCAACAACAAACAAACAAACAAATGGTTTTAACATTAACCCAGAGCACTCTTCACAATGATTTGATCTGGGACAGACCAGTTAGGAAGCTATCATGATACTTCAAGATTTAAGGGCAGAACCAAGGCTATGGTTGTGGAGCGAATCAGTTCATTCAACAAAATCTTTTAACTGATGGACCTGTGAATGAGTTGAGGCAAGTAATTGGAATAAATAATTAATTCTGATTTTCTGTTCAGATTGACTTTGTTGATTACTTTGTGCTCTTGGACAGGTCTTAGTTTTCTACTTTTAATGCTTTTACCTCTCTCTGCCTTGGTAGGGCTCTTCATGTTATTGTTAGGATCTCTCCTGAAGTTGTTTTGTGTTCACTTTGATCATAAGCTTTATTAGTAAATGTGAAACCTGTGTAACAGCCTCTGCAGAAGCCTTGATAACTTGAGGTAACGTTTTTATTACTTGGGGATAGGTTTTTGTTTTTTTCTTTAAACACTAATTCACTTACTCCATTGAGCAGGTATTTATTGAGCTAGGTACTGTGTGTGGTGCTGAGGTAAAATGGAAAGCAGAATTGATAAGACAATGTTAAGTCCCCATCTTCTTGGAGTTAACAATTTAATGACAAACAGACATTAAAGCAAAAAAAAAAAGGGGGGGGGGGGGGCCTGGCATGGTGGCTCATGCCTATAATCCCAGCACTTTGGGAGGCCAAGGTGAGAGGATTGCCTGAGCCTGCAGGTTCAAGACTAGCCTGGGCAATTTGGTGAGACCTCATGTCCACAATAAATTAAAAAATCAGCCGGGCATGGTGGTCGCATGTCTGTGGTTCCAGCTACTTGGAAGACTGAGGCAGAAGGATCACCTGAACCCAGGAGGTCAAGGCTGCAGTGGCTGTGAGCGTGCTACTGCATTCCAGCCTGGGGGAAAAAAATTAAATAAAACAAAGAAAGATTGCTCACCCTTGGAGTCTTTGCAATTGCTGTTCATTCTGCCTGAAATACTCTGCCCTCGGATTCCCACATTATTATTTTTTTTTTTTTAGTTGGAGTCTTACTCTGTTGCTCAGGCTGGGGTCTCAGCCTGCTAGGCTCAGTCAACCTTCCATCTCAACCTTCCAAGTAACTGGAACTACAGTCACATGCCACCATGCCCAGCTAATTTTGTTGTTGTTGTAGAGATGAGGTCTTGCCAAGTTGCCCAGGCTGTTCTCCAACCTGTGGACTCAGGCAGTCCTCTTACCTCGGCCTCCCAAAGTGCTGGGATTATAGGTGTGAGCCACCACGCCGAGCCAGATTTCCACGTTCTTAACTCCCTTGCCTCGTTCATGACTTTGTTTTCATGACTTCTTCTCAGTGGTACCTGCTGTGGCCATCCCTCTTAACATTGCACATACCCCGTCTGTCTCATGCTGAAGCTCTTACTCTACTTTACCTTTTCTCTGCTCTGTCCCTTAACCTAAGTTGGTTTCATAATTGCCTGTCTCCCTCTGCTAGAATGTAAGTTCCATGAAGGGGACATGTTTGTCTCTTTTGTTCATTGCTGTCCCCAGTGCCTAGTACTGTGACTGACATCAGAGTAGGTACTTGCTCAGGAATTTTTGTTGAATGGTTGAAAGGATCAATGAGAATGAATAGATGAGGCCATCCAGGGAACTGAAGGAAGGCCACAGTAGCTAAAGTCTAGTGAGGAAAATGTAGAATGGGGGAGAGGAGTTCATGGAGGGACTTACAGGCCATGGAAGCTTTGAGGGTTTTAATATAAGAGCAGAGGGAAGCTTGGAGGGGCTGTAAGCAGCACATTGACAAGACCAGATCTGTTCTTTAAAAAGATAACCTGCTGTTTTGCAGAGTATGGATTGCAGAGATCAAGTGTGTACGTGGAAGAAACATGTTAGGCTGTCAGGATCCAGGCGATTTGGCTTTCCTGGCAGCAGATATGTTGCCTTTTTCAGTTGTTGAATTTGAGTGTCCATTCCAAGGATAGGGATTGATTGTTATCAGTCTGATTATAATTGTATACACTTAGGTTATCATTAGCCCCAAGAGACCTACCTGTCTCCTTGACGAACATCATTGTCCAATGATCCTGCTGATGGATGAGAGCTGTCAAGATAGCTTGGCTGTGAGATGCCGTTTAACTAGTTTTTATCTGTGTGCCCCCCTTCCTTCCCCTGCTAGATTTAATGACCTAGCTAGGAGAGAGTCCAGGCCTCTTGGCTACATTCCAGGTGTTCTACCACTAAAATGTTACTATTACCTTTCTCAGAATTCTTCTGAATCATTTGCTGGCACTGTAAGAAGCTTTTTAAACTTTGATTTTGCCATTCTGGAGACCGTTTGTACTAGTACTTTTTGCTGAAGGAATTTGAGCTGCTTTGGTTACTTGAAGACGGCCTTTCCACTTGTCATTCCTGTTTAAAGTTGAGTAGCCTATGATAGGTAGGAATGTTTTTGCCTCCTGACATGTTAGTTGGCAAAGTAGTAGGGGCAGCTCTTAATAAAGGTCGCTTTAGAAGAATATTAGTTGGGTACTTAGCATTCTTGGCATTCTTGTGGAATGATACAGGTTTATGGCCTTTTTATTAAGTTCTTACAATCAAATGGTCTTTAATTAGAAGCAAGCATATATAAAACTTTGTGACTCCAGACAACACTGGCCTTACTGTATGAGATTATAGAGTGGGGTTTGCGCTTGTGGGAATGCAGGTTTTGGTTGGGGGAATGGAAAGGAGTGTGAAAAGGCTGTATTGAAAGCATTCTAGCCCGGTCCATGCCATCTGCTCACTGCTGCCTTACCAGTATGGAATGCGGACCTACAACTTTTGAGCCCAGTTGGCTTTTGAGTGCACCTGACTTGACTTTTAGCTCTCATGATTCAACTGGTTGAGTTGAGCTTTCTGTTAAATAATCAGGAAGGAAAATGGAGTTGAATAGTCCAAGTTTTTTCAAACTCATGTCATAATGAGGCTTGGCAAGCCATGAAACATATCTTTTAATCGCCATTTTTGAAATGGCCCACTCTAATGTTTTAAATAAGACAGTGAAGGAATCTATACATTCAAAGACTGACAAGTTATTACAAAACAACCTCCCACACATATATACAGTGAGGAAAACCCCTCCTTATTCTACTGTGTATGATTCTTCACTGGGTGTCAAGGGTTCAGGAAAGTGTGTGTCGTTTCTTCATCTTAATTTGACCTATGGTGTCCTTAATGAAGAAGAGTGAAGGTTGGTGTGTTTGACACATGGCATTTTGGTATAAACAAGCTGTATGTATTTATATTCTCACACCTGTGCTCTTGAGGAGAGTTAATAGCTAGAAGGGATCATGGTGTTCTGGATGAGAAAATTAAGCCCCTGCCAGGCTCTCTTAACACAGTGGGTTTTCTTTTCTTTTTTTTTGAGTTGGCGTCTCTCTCTGTCACCCAGGATGGAGTACAGTGGCACACTCATGGCCACCCCAGTGTTGATCTGCTGGGCTCCGGCGATCCTTCCACCTCAGCCTTCCAGGTAGCCAGAACTACAGATGCGTGCTATCACGCCTGGCTAATTTTTTAATTTATTGTAGAGATGAGGTCTCACCATGTTGCCCAGGCTGGTCTCAAACCCGCAGGCTCAGGCAGTCCTCTCGACTCCACCTCCCAAAGTGCTGTGATTACAGGCTTGAGCCACTGTGCAGCCTTGACTTGTTGGGCTCAGGCGATCCTGCCTCCTCAAGTATCTGGAACTATAACTTTTTTTTTTTTTTAATTAATTGTAGAGATGAGGTCTTGCCATGGTTGCCCAGGCTGGTCTTGGACCCCTGGGCTCAGGCAGTCCTCTCACCTCCACCTCTCAAAGTGCTGGGATTACAGATGTGAGCCAGCATGCCTGGCTACATTTGTTTTTTTGTGCAGAAAGTAGATGTAACAGATTCTGGAGCAGAGAAGTGATCTGAAGAGTTGGGAAGATACATGGCGGGAGTGAAGGAGCTTGGCTGGAATACCTGTTCATCTCCAAACCCTCTCTTCATCCTGCAGACTGTCTTAGTCACATTAGCTCTTTACAAATTTCATGTGCAACTTTAACATAGTAGATGCTATGGGAGTCAAAGTCAGTCTGCCGATAAGATGTTCACCATGGTGATATACTTTCTATTCCATTGTTGCTGGTGTGAGTTAGAAATCAGCAGTAGCTGTTTGTTGTACACTGATTTTAAGGCTACTCAAAAGAAAGTAGCTGCTCTCTGCTTCTCCCAGGGCCATTAGTTACCTGGGAAGTGAGAGATGAGGTTACTCTGAGGGTGTCACCAGCGGTTTATGTTGGACATTCTGTGCATGTGTAGCTCTGAGAAGCATATGTTCTCAGAGTATGAACGTGAGTATGTTTTGGACCAAGAGACATGGTTTTTTTCTGAATAGCAGCCAAATATATGAGGCCAAGGCGATTCCCTCTAGCAGGTAGGACAGCTCTCGTGGAAGAGTAGGCTGGACCTGTTTTCCTTCTGAGCGGTGATAAGAGATGACTCATTGATCTTCATGAAATTACTGGCCAAGCACTTTCTAAGGAATGGTGGTAGATAAGGAGGAACAAGTCACTATTCTGGTGTGTTATCTAGATCATGAAGCTGGCATTTTATAGAAAGTGCCATTTGTTAAATTCCTTATATGATCACAAGTGTTTTCTTAGCTGTTTTGGAGTTTGAAATGTATCTCGAAGTGTTGAGTGGTGGATAGGCACTATGTAGAATATATAAGCAGAATCTCATACATGGTTTGTGGTGAGGGGCGAAGATTGTTGCTGTAATGAATGAATGGGACTGCTGAATGTGGCTTTCTGTCCCTTTCCCAGTCATTTTGATTCTAGGATCTGGATCTTGGTTAATCGTTTCATCTCTACAGAGAGTGTTGTGGAGAGACAGCACTGGGGTGGGGCAGGAAGTGGGAGTGAGACCCTTCTTAGACCACAGGCCTCGTGGCAGCTTCTGGGGCTCCTTCCCTTCTCCCCTTCAGCTTCCGCGTCTACTACCTGAGGAGGCTGGCTGCCAGCCCTGCCCAGTCCTGCCGGCCTTGCAGGGCTTTCATCTGGGGAGATGACAGATCATGTTTACCTAGAAGTCCTCTTAGTTGTCCATCTCAAGAAGAATCTTAGGAGTTTTTTTCCAAATCAGCCCATCTTCTTCAGATTTTGCTTCTTATTTATCTGCCCTTTCCCCTTGGCTGACTCCCTTGACAGTGAGACACAGGGTCATTGGTTTAAGTATGGGAAGGAAATTATGGCCTTGAGCACAGTCAGAAAGAATCTGGCTCCCAGGCGTTTCCTGTAAGCCACCGTTAAATTACAAAGACTGGGCCCTGACAAGGCTTTTCAGAGGAGCATCTCACACCAGCACTGCTCCATGTTTCCGTCTGAGCAGTTGTTTTTCACAGTGCTTCTTACCTCCCGGCAGAATTGGCCTTTTTAAAAGTGGAAGCGCTTGTTCAGTCCCATGAGGGTAAGCTAGCAGGACAGCTGGGGAGGAGGATGAGGGTGCGGGCTGCTCTCAGAATTGCCTTCCCAGCCTGAATCTGCCCGTGCCTTCCCTGCTCAGAAGCCTGTGGTTTCTCAGGGGATGAAGGCCAGACTCTGCAGCTTGTTGGAGCCTTCCACGCACTTGCCCCTCTCCGCCGTGTGTATCTGTGCTCCGTGGGTCTGGTCTTCAGCCAGGGCAGCAGGATTGAGTGGGAAGTTGGGACCTGGGGCACATCAGGAGACCTGGGTCTGTACCAGCTCCGTGTCTGGCCAGGTGAGTTGTTTCCCTCCTCTCTGTCCCGGTGGTGACTCATCTGGTTAGGCTTACTGAATTGGGGGGTGGGGGAGCAGAAAGGTTTGGGGACAGATTACAAGACTCTCTTAGACTCTCATCTCTTCTAAAAGCTTGGACATTCACACAGCAAACATCTGAGCATTAAGTGGTTTTTTTGAACTACGAAGTTTTTTAACTTTAAAAAACAACAAGCTGTAAAACTTAAAATTTTGTAACGTGGTACCCCAACATATGAAAGATCCGACTGGACTTGCTCTCTTGAGGGTGCAGGGTCCGACATGCCACCTGTTGAGCCTTCTCAGTAGCCCTGAGGACCTGCCAGTTACAGCCAGGGCTCCCCAGGGTGCTGCGTCTCTTCTCACTTGCTGTGTAGCTGGGAATCGAGTCTCCTGTGTGGCACAGCCCCAGGCCAGCCTCGTGTGGAAGGAGGGGAATGTACTGTAGTGTGGAGAGAATAGGCTGCGTCCTGTCCCAGCACTGCTTGCTAGCTGTGTAGACTCGAGTTTCTTCATTTCTTTGAATTGTATCCTTTAAAAAAACTGTTTATAAAAGTGTGGAAAGCATGTCCAGTGTGAACAGTTATGAAGTGAATACCCTCGTAGCCACCACCCAAGTCAGGAAATGGAACAGAAGCTCCACTGTGTCCTTTTTCTATTCTGGCCTTTCCTGGCCTCAGGGCAGGAACCTGAAATGGACTTTTCAGATATTGAGGTGATGAATATTTGAATAAGAAACAATAGTATTTTTTATAATAACATTTTTTGAATACTGCCTACATGTAACATCTTTTCAATCAGAAAATCCACTTAATTTTAAACATTAACGCATATATTCATCACCTCTAGAGGAAGATAGGGACAAACAACCTCAATTAGCAGATTTTCAGACCCAATTAATTGAGCCTTGGACTTGATGTTGTGCTGATTCCAGGCCCCTCTTCATGTTCTGTCTCGCAACTGTTCATTTTTTCAGTTCTCTCATACCTCTGTTTCTAACTTCACTTGAAACAAGGCAAGCATGTAAGTAAATATGGAGGCCAGAAAATGGAAAGGATGAATATGAGTATTGATTTTGCTAGTGTGGATCTTAAATGGGTTCTTTAATTTGTAAATCAAATTGTTCCTACTAAAATTCGCTGAATTTAGAAGGTGGTTCTATATTGTTTCGTTGTGACCATTATCCTTAGCTTCAATATAGGTGCATTAGATAAAATAAAGCCAACTGTTCTTCTTTTTTTTGTTTTTTTTTTTTTTGAGTTGGAGTCTCACTCTGTCGCCCAGACTGGAG
>NW_007251279.1:106350-124486 GCF_000164805.1 Carlito syrichta
CGGTGATCCTTCCTCCTCAGCCTTCCGAGTAGCCGGAATTACAGGCATGCGCTACCACGCCTGGCTGATTTTTTGATTTATTGTAGAGATGAGGTCTCGCTGCCCAGGCGGGTCTCGAACCCTCGGGCTCAGGCAATCCACTCACCTCAGCCTCCCAAAGGCGCGGGATTACAGGCTGAGCCACCGAGCCTGGCTCCAACTGTTCTTTTTAAAAGGTTATACATGTGGTATAACTTTTATTACTTGCGGTAGTCTGTTTTAGGACTGACAATTTCTAGAATAATGCAAATGAGTAGTGAGGAATAATTAGAAATAATGGACCGAAATCTCACGCCATCTTAAAATGCCATCAGGGGAACAGTAAGACTTACTGGTGGACTAGAAAATAAGCTGACCCATTTTTCCCAATTGACAGAAACGCCTGTTTCTTCAGCACTGTCCTCTGTTGGCAAGGTACATTTGGCTGGATGGTACCTCCACTTTTCTTGCGTATTCAGAGTCATTTTTATGGAGAAAGTTCTTTCAGAAAGAGCTTTTTTCCTGTGAGGAGTCAAACCTGAGTAGACCATAAGTGCTCAGAAGCAGCTGCTGGAATAATTTTTTACAGTTTTTATTTACCATTTCAAAATTAGTATAAAGTACCAGAGCATTTCAAGGTAAGACCAACTGTTTTTTTGTATCTTGGTTTGGTAAGAATCTCAGCTCACTGCGGTAATAGTAATGTGCTGTGACACTAGGCGTATTGGAGTGCCTCCAGTTTTGAATTTGCTGTGGTTTTACATTTCCTTTGGCATAGAACATTTTTATACCTTATCAGAAATCTTGGTTTTTGTTGTTGTTTTTCTTACTAGAGGTAACCTGTGGGAATTATGCTAAGTCAGTGAGAGAAAGAGCTAGCTTTTGGTTTGTCTTTGCTTATATTTGCCTTATACTCGGATCAACTAGCTCGATTCGAGTTCTATAGCTACCTGGTAGAAAGTGGCTGAGGATCAAGTTGAAGGAAGTACGTTGGCTAAAAGCAGTCTCCTTCATTCATCAGGGGAGTTTGATTTCGTTCTGTGAATAACTTGGCTTAGAAATCTTGTTTCTTTGGGACCAGCTTGTAGAGTTCTTCACACCTGGAAGCATGAGAACCGTGTCAGAGCGGAGGGGGGCTGTTCGCTGTGTTGCTGTGGGCCAGCTGGAAGCGTTCGAGAGGACTGAGCCCTGCCTTTAAGCCCCGGAATTCAGAAGTACACCTTTACCAGGGCTTGGGTAGAGGAAAACAAATCAGGAGGGATGAGGGGACATTTGCACAATTTATAAATGGAGTGTCAGAAAATATTTCCTAGCTGCTCTTTAAAAAATTAACTTCATGGTAGCGCGTGCCTGCAGTTCCAGCTGCTTGGAAGGCTGAGGCTGCGGCGGCCAGGAGCGTGCCAGTGTACTCCAGTCTGAGCGACAGAGTGAGACTCCAACTCAAAAAAAAAAAAAAATCAACTTCAGGTCAGAGTACTTTCAAAAAAGACATTGAGTTACCAGTCGTTGAAAATCTGTTGATCCCTTTGGATTGTTATTGGGCTTTCGGGAGTGTTGTACATACTTTGAGTTTGCAAAGGGTATATAGTGAGAGCTGAATGCACACAGCCAACATAACCAATGTCCAAGAACAACCCATAGATTACATCTTTTTTTTTTTTTGAGTCAGCGTCACTCTGTCACCCAGGCTAGAGTGCAGTGGCACACTCACGGCCACCACAGACACAACCTGCGGAACTCAGGCGATTTTTCCACCTCAGTCTTCCAAGTAGTTGGCACTTTAGGTACATGCCACCATGCCCCAGCTAATTTTTTTGTTTATTGTAGAGATGAGGTCTCACTCTGTTGCTCAAACTGATCACGAACTCCTGGGCTCAAGCAATCCTCTCGCCTCCACCTCCCAAAGTGCTAGAATTACAGGCATGAGTCACCACGCCTGGCTGAGATTACATCTTTCAAGACCAGATGGGTAACACTTAAATCAACCTTTCTGAGGATCCAGATAACCCATTTCAGAGATTTCCTGTACCCAGGGTCCTAGGGATATAGTGAGATTCTGTGGCTATGAGGAAACTTTCTCACACCAGATGGGAGTTAGGTATGTATAGTGGTAGTGGAAACAACCACCAGTACTATTTGGGCAAATGTCATTTACTCTTTTCTCTTTGTAAAGCCATGGTTTTGTGTACCAACCCCCCCCCCTTGTTATTTTATCATCTTACTTTTACATTTTTTTAGAGGCAGGATCTTGTTATATTACCCAGGATGGTAGCTACTCACAGGCGTGATCATGGCACACTGCAGCCTGGAGCTCCTGGGCTCAAGTGATCTTCCTGTCTCAGGGAACTGGGACTACGGGTACTCACCACCGTGTCCAGGCCGATACCATTATTTTAATTTGCATTGTACTGAAAGGTAGAAATATAATTGCCATACTCAAATGCAGTTTTCTTTTATGTAAGGTGAGTAACTCCTTAGATTTTGATAATTGGTTGAGTGAGTAGTTGAGGCAGCAGTGTTACCAACAATAAATAATAACCCTGGGGTAAGAGTTTATTTTCATGTTAGATACTCAGGTAAAAATACAGTCTGGGCCAGGCATGGTGGCTCATGCCTGTAATATCCCAACACTTTGGGAGACCTAGGTGGGAGGATTACTTGAGCCTAGAAGTTTGTGATCAGCCTGAGCAATATAGGGAGACCTTATCTCAAAAGAAAAAAAAATTAAAACATTAGCTGGTCCTGATAGTATTCACCTGTAGTCCCTGCTACTTGACTGAGGTGAAAGGATTGCCTGAGCTCAAGAAATGGAGGCTGTGATGAGCCGTGATCATGCCACTGCACTTCAGCCTGGGCAACAGAGTGAGACCCCAACTCAAAAAAAAAATTACCTTCTGAAGGCTGAGCCCCAGCTGCCTTTTTTTGTCTTCTTCTATCTCCCATGCATAAAAACTCTTTCCCAGCCAGGCTTGGTGGCTCAGCCTGTAATCCCACGCTTTGGGAGGCTGAGGTGAATGGATTGCCTGAGCCCATGGGTTCGAGACCCGCCTGGGCAACTTGGCGAGACCTCATCTCTACAATAAATCAAAAATCAGCTGGGCGTGGTAGCGCGTGCCTGTAATTCCAGCTACTCGGAAGGCTGAAGCGGAAGGATCCCTGGAGCCCAGCAGGTCGAGGCTACAGTGGCCGGGAGAGGCCACTGCACTCCAGTCTGGGCAACAGAGTGAGACTCCAACTAAAAAAAACAAAAAACAACTCTTTTCCAATTTGTCCCCAAATATTTCTGGTGCTTTCCTATTTCTGTCACCATTATTCATGCCTTGTTGCTTCTTTAGAATACCTGGGCCACCTCTCCAAACTTTGGCTTTTAAAAAGTCTTTTAAGTACTATTTCAGATTTTACCCAAGCACTCCAAATCTGAATGATCTTCCTTTCTTTGGGTCCCAGGAGATGGTCGATGCCATTTTTAAGTATATATATTGTATCTCAAGTAAATTATAAGATCCTCATCAGCAAAGACAGTAAGTACCTCATTCTTTGTTCTGTCACATTGTCTTTGTTCTGTAAGTTATGTATTTGATTTTGTTGTTGGACAGTTCAGTTCTCAGTTCTAGATTAGAGTAACACAAAAAATGATTAACACTCCGAAATATAAAGGAAAGAGGGCATTTAGCTGGAATATAACTGGTTCCATCAAGTGGGGACCTTTCTCTTTCATTGAATTTTAGAGTCTATTTAGCACTTGTTGGGGTTGGTGGAGTCACTTCATAAGATAATTCTCACGTGGTAAACAGATGAGTAGAATAAGGGTATTACTTCAGATTCTGACAGAAATCATGCGCAGAAAATGAGGACACACTCTATCTCATTCAGGTTCAAAAATACAATAATTCCTATTTATACCTAAATGCCCTGACACATCATATTTGCATATCACTAACTAGGATTCTGTAAATGATCTGGTTTTTACAGATGAGTGAATTGGATGAAAAAGGATTTTGGACTCTACTTCCAGCTTTTCTTCTCCAACTTACCTTAATTCAGAAGGAAAAATAAACACTCTAAGAAAATTTACTTTAACATTTATTATTATTAAAATAGAAACATTAGGTTTTTAAAAAAAAATGTTTGCATAGCCGGGCGTGGTGGCTCACACCTGTAATCCCAGCACCTTGGAAGGAGGAGGTGAGAGGATAGCCTGAGCCCAGGGGTTTGAGACCAGCCTGGGCAACTTGGTGAGACCTCGTCTCTACAATAAATCAAAAAATTAGTCGGGTGTGGCATGTGTCTGTAGTTCCAGCTACTTGGAAGGCTGAGGCGAAGGATCACCTGAACCCAGTAGGTTGAGGCTGTGATGGCCATGAGCATGCCACTGCACTCCAGCCTGGGCAGCAGAGTGAGACTCTGACTCGAAAAAAAAAAGGTTTGCTCAAATTCAGTGGTTCAGTAGGCCAGAAAATAGAGGTCTCTTCTTATTGGAGCCCATCCTTGTGGCCTATTTGATAAGTAAATTCCTCTGGAAAACGCTCCTTTAGGGTCTGTCGTACAGAAAAAGTGCTTCCTACATAGATCGGTTTCAGCTGAGTCTTGTATCTACTCAATACAAACATTTTTGACCAGCTGCTGGTGGCAATTCATAGCTTTGAAAACTCAGAGATTTAAAGTGTTAAGAAATATGAGGGTTTTTTTTAATTTTGAGTTGGAGTCTCTGTCACCCAGACTGGAAGTGCAGTGGCCGCTCCCGGCCACCGCAGCCTCGACCTGCTGGGCTCTGGCAGTCCTTCCGCCTCAGCCTTACAAGTAGCTGGAACTACAGGTGCACGCTACCACACCCTGCTAATTTTTTGATTTATTGTAGAGATGAGGTCTTGCCAAGTTGCCCAGGTGGGTCTCGAACCCGCGGGCTCAGACAGTCCATTCACCTCAGCCTCCCAAGGCGCGGGATTACAGGCTGAGCCATCGAGCCCGGCTTTTTTTGTTTTTTTATTGTTTTTTTGAGTTGGAGTCTCACTCTGTCGCCCAGACTGAGTGGTCCACTCCTGGACACCGCGACCTTGACCTGCTGGATTCTGGCGATCTTTCTGCCTCAGTCTTCCAAGCAGCCGGGACTATAGGAGCGTCCTACCACGCCTGGCTAGTTTTTGGTTTATTGTAGAGACAAGTTCTCACCACGTTCCCTAGGCTGGTCTCGAACCCGCAGGCTCAGACAATTCTCTCGCCTCAGCCTCCCAAAGTGCTGGGATTATAGGCTTGAGCCACTGCACCTGGCCTAGAAATATGAGGTTTTAAGGAGGTTTAGAAAATGCTCTTTGCTTTCTGTTAGTTACAGTGTGCGTTTCCATTTTTTTCCCCTATTGAGACTAAGAGAAATGCTGGTAACAAGTATTTTTCTTCCTTTGACAAGTAGCCCTCTATATAGTTGTTTCCTTATAGTATTATTACTTGTGGTGGTCTATGTATATGAGTGTTTGAAACCAAATGTGTTTTTGGAAGTTGTGAAATGTTTTCGTAGGTGGAGACAGTAATTCTGGTTATGGGTAATGGTGGTAGACTTGTGTCTTATGGGACATTCTAGATCGAGGAGCCCCAAAACATTTCCTACTGTGGGGAGGCGGGGGCAAGGTTGCTGTTAGGAGGATACACACCCTTCCAGGTATATTGTGATAGAGCTATTGACAGTGTGAACTTCAGCAGTCATGGTAAAACTGGAATCACAGTGGCATTTCTGTGTCCTGTGAAATGTGTGCTGTCTTGGGAATGTTACCGCTTCTTGCCCTGGGTGTTTTGTAGAGGTGTTAAAAAGACGACCCTCCTCCCCACCCGCCCGCTCCCTTCTACCTTCTGATTGAGGCACTCTGGTGGAGTGTTGGTGTTAAATCGAAACAACTCTGGATGCTTGGTGACAAGTTCGAAAAAAAGCACGCAGATGTTTGCAGTATGTTTTATTACAGCATGTATTTGTGATAGAGAATTGAAAATACTCTTGAAGTATTTTCCTCTCTGGTGTAGTTGACTCATGGCATAAAATAGGAAAGTGTTAGGTTCTGTGGTTTTATTTTTCTGATCTAGGTAGCTCTGTAAAGCCCAGAGATACAGGTAGTTACCATTGTCAAGGAAATTTTTTCCCCTTCTGTTATAACTCTTCAGTTTTAAAAGGATCAGTAGTGGAAAATTATTAGAATAGACATTCAGATTTTGCTGTGTGAGAATCTTAGTTGCCTATTAACAAAGCCAGTTCCCATTAGATTTAAACTCTAAAGACACTGCAGAGTCTTGGATATGCCCCGACTCCTACTTTCTCTTTCTTTGTGGACTTCAGATCATTAAATTTAGTGACTCAGCTAATTTTTTTACCCACCTCTTAGAAAAGTGGAACGGGTTTGTGACCAAGCACTTAAAGTTATTTCCTTTAACCAAGTGTTTGGGACATTTTTAGATTTATAACAGTCTTTGTTTACCATGTAATTCAGTCCAATTGAGGAACTAGTAAAACTGCATTATCCAGACATCAAAGCTTAGAAGAGTATACTTACATCAAGGAACTTATTAGGTTTCTAACAAGTGGAAAGTTACCAGGTGTCTAAAAATTAACTACTTCCATGCCAGCTAATTCTCTTTTTTTGATAACTTTTTAGTTGTCAGCAGTATTCTAGGTTTAAAAATCAGTTGCTACATTCTTCAGAGTTGAGTGTTGCTTTCTTTTCTTTGGCAACCTTAAGAAACTGAAATTATCGATGCCATTTAAAGAAAGTCTAACCAAGGGGTTGAATGAGTAATGCATTTCAGTTTATTTCAAACTTGAGCCAATATCTTTATTTTTCTGAGACTTAAGAGCAGGCTTTTGTTTCGTTTCCCTGAGATTTCTGTGAAAGGATAGTTTTTTTTTTTTTTTGAGTTGGAGTCTCACTCTGTCACCCCGACTAGAGGGCAGTGGCACACTCCCGGCCACCGCAGCCTCGACCTGCTGGGCTCAGGCGATCCTTCCGCGTCAGCCTTCCAAGTAGCTGGAACTACAGGTACAAGCCACCATGCCTGACTAATTTTTTGATTTATTGTAGAGATGGGGTCTTGCCAAGTTGCCCAGGCTGGTCTCGAACCCACAGGTTCAGGCAGTCCTCTCACCTCAGCCTCCCAAAGTGCTAGGATTATAGGCGTGAGCCACCCCACCCAGCTGAAAGGATAGATTATTAGACCCACTTTGCAGAGAATGATTGAGTCACAGACAAGGGATGTTTTGCTCGTGGCACGCAGCAGTCTCTTGAAGTGGGACCAGTATCACCAAGTTGCATTTCGACATTGGTCAATTTGGGTGACCTTGACACTTACCAGACTCTGGGGTAAGGAAATGATAGGGAAGCACTCTGGTAAGTGAGTACCCCTGGCTTCCTTAAACCTTCATCAGTAGTCCTAGCTGAGGCGCTGTTAAGTGTCCTCATGAATTGAAACAAAATTGTATATGTGTACTGCAGAGTAATTGATTTTGTGCAGATCTTCCCTGTTCAGGTATTTCAGAGGATGTGTGCAAACATGCTTTAGACATTCATAAGCTTCTTATACTTTTGTTTACGTAAGCAATCACTCAGGAAAGTGAAGAATGGGGAAACTTTTTCCTCTTTCCCACAGTTGCCCTGCTTGTTCCTGCAGAAGTCTGGAACTTGGCTTCCTTAGGAGCATGCCATTATCAGGAGACTGTTACTTCCAGTCATTGACATTTTTCTTTTTAAAATGGTCAGTTGTCCCATGCTGTATCTAGTCACATTTTGTTTCCATAGAGGGTTTGACTTTCTTGGATATTGAAGGACGCTCTGGATGTTTGGGAATCTGTGACCTTTTCAGATTGTCATCATCGGGAAGGATTTTGCTCTCCCATTCATCGCCCTTTTGTCAGTCAGAGTAACGTGTGGTGGTCTGACTTCCGGTGGCATTTTGTACATGGAAGCTGTGGAAAGACTAGGTTTCAGCCGAGCTCGGTGGCTCAGCCTGTAATCCCACGCCTTGGGAGGCTGAGGTGAGTGGATTACCTGAGCCCGTGGGTTCAAGGCCTGTCCGGGCAACTTGGTGAGACCTCATCTCTACAATAAAAAATAAATAAATAAAAAATCAGCCAGGTGTGGTAGCACGCGCCTGTAGTTCCAGCTACTTGGAAGGCTGAGACGCAAGGATCGCTGGAGCCCAGCAGGTCGAGGCTGCGGTGGCCAGGAGCGGCCACTGCCCTCTAGTCGGGGCGACAGAGTGAGACTCCAACTCAAAAAAAGAAAAAAGAAAAGAAAAAAAGAGACTAGGTGGTTTCTACCAGATATAAATGAGATTCAAAAGAAAATTTCTGTTTGTTTATTTCAAATTCTCCTGTTTTTGATTGTCTCAGAAGACTATTCATTTGGCTACAGGTTCAGCAGTTGCACAAATTTTAGTTTACACACTGCTGTCTAAACAGTAGTCGCCAGAAGACCATTTATGTTGAGGCAGCCAAAAAACTAGTTATTTTACTTATTTCAGCTGGAACATTGCTAAAGACTTTGTAAGGCATCATAATAACATTTTATTACTTCAACTGTTAGAACTTCAGGTCCTTTGAGGGGGCTATTTTGGGACCACATTCAGTGGTTCCCCATCACCTTCAGGAAAGAGCCCAAACTCTTTTAAAGTGGTTTAATTCAGTTCCAGACTACTGGCTAATGCATCTGATCCATTCTTTCCTTGCACACACTTTGTTCCTGCTAGTTCCCCCAACTGGCCATGTCTTTTCCAGGGAGGGAAGAGTCTTTTGCACATTTCATCCCTCTTACTGAAATGTACTTTATACTTCAGATCTCACCTGAGGTGGAGCTTCCTCCAGAAAGGTTACCTAAGTCTAAAAGGCTGGGCTTGGAGACCTTTAATATGCTTACTAGCCATCCAGTTATTGATTCCTTCAGTAAATATTTGTGTTAAGCACTGTGTCATAGGCTGAGGACACATGTGAACTAGACAGGGGTAGGCCTTCTTCTTATAGAGCTTATATTCTTGTCAGGGAAGCCATCCCATACTCACCCTGTTAAAAAAATTTTTTGGAAATAATTACAAACTTATAGAAAGTTGCAAAAATATAAGCAGCATGAAGGAATAACCCATGCACTTTACCCAGATTCACCCATTACTAACATTTTCCATCTCATTTGTGTCCTCTCTCTCTCTCTCTCTCTCTCTCTCTCTCTCTCTGTATGAGTATGTGTATATGTAATATATATATATAATTTATTCTTTTTCTTTTTTTGTGAGAAAGCAGGATTTATTAAGAAGATGGAAAAGCTCCCAAGTGGGAGAGGGCCCAAAAGAGGGTTGCCCTATATATAATTTTTTGAGGGGGACCAGTTACATACATATGGCACTTTCTTCCAAAATATGTGTGTGTATTTTCTAGAAGTGGAGATATTCTCTCACAATAATTATCACCTCTCTTAATTTACGTTGATAAAATACTTTTCTGGTTTATCCTTCCTGGATTTCTTTTTACCCCAGTCTTTTTATTGTGTTCAAATACACATACATAAAACCTACCTTCTTAATCATTTTTAACTATACAGTTTGGTGGTGTTAAATACATTCATAATGTTGTACAGCTATTACCACCATCTTTCTCTATACCTCTTTCCATCTTGTAAAACTGAAATTCTATACTCATTGAACAGTAACTTCTTATTCCCTCCTTCCCCCCAGCCCCTGACAACCTTACTCTATTTTCCGTCTCTATGACTCTGACTACTCTTAAGTACTGCAAGTGGAATCATGTAGTATTTGTTTTTTCATGACTGCTTATTTCATTTAGTATAATATTAGTGTCTTCAAGATTCATCGAAATTCTGGAACAGAATTGCCTTACTTTTAAAGGCGGAGTAATATTCCATTGTATGTGTATACACACTTCACTTACTCATTTATCTGTAGGTGGGCCCCTTAGGTTGCTCCATGTTTTACCTATTGCAAATAATTCTGCTGTGAACGTGGATGTACAGGTATCTCTTTGAGATCCTGTTTTCAGTTCTTTTAGATGTATACCTAGGAGCAGGGTTAAGTGGTAATTCTGTATTTCGGTTTTTGAGGAGCTGCCATAGTGTCTTCTACAGCTGGTGCACCATTTTACATTCTCACCGATAGTGCACAAGGGCTCCAGTTTTGCCACATCCTCGCCATCATTTATTTTCTGTGTTTTTGATAGTAGCTATCCTAATGGGTGGGAGGTGATACTGCATGGTCGTTTTGATTTACACTTCCCTAATGATTAGTGATGTTGAGTATGTTCATGTCCTTATTTGACATTTTTATATCTTTTTGAAGAAATACCTGTCAGATCCTTTGCCCATTTAAAAATATTTATTTGATTTTTTGTTGTTGTTGAGTTTTAGGAGATCTCTAAACATTCTGTATATTAATCTCCAATCAGATACATGATTTGTAAGTGTTTTCTCCCATTCTGTGGTTTGCCTTCTTCTTTTTTTTTTTTTTTTTTTGAGTTGGAGTCTCACTCTGTCGCCCAGACTGGAGGGCAGTGGCCGCTCCCGGCCACCGCAGCCTCGACCTGCTGGGCTCCAGCGATTCTTCCGCCTCAGCCTTCCAAGTTGCTGGAACTACAGGCCTGAGCTACCACGCCCGGCTGATTTTCTGATTGATTGTAGAGATGAGGTCTCGCTGCCCAGGCGGGTCTCGAACCCGCGGGCTCAGGCAATCCACTCACCTCAGCCTCCCAAAGGCGCGGGATTACAGGCTGAGCCACCGAGCCCGGCTTTTTTTTTTTTTTTAAGAGATGGGGATCTCACTGTGTTGCCCAGGCTGGCCTCAAACTCTTGGGCTCAAGCAATCCTTCCAGATGGTCACCACCATGTCCAGCTGTGTTGTCTTTTTGCTCTGTTGATACATCTTTGATGCACAAAATTTTTAAATTTTTACACAGAAATCCAGTTTATCTTATTTTTTATTTTGTTGCCTATACCTTTGGAGATCTATTTTTTAAAATTGCCAAATCCAAAATCATGAAGCTTTTGTGCTATGTTTTCTTTTTTTTTTTTTTGAGTCAGGGTCTCACTCTTTTGTCCAGGCTGGAAGACATTGACATGTCCGCGGCTCACCACAGCCTTGACCTCCTGGGCTCAGGCAATCCTTTTGCCTCAGTCTCCCAAGCAGATGGGACTTCAGGCATGTGCCACCACGCCTGGCTAATTATTTTGAGAGGGAGAGAGTGTGTGTGTGTGTATGTGTAGGTGTGTAGAAATGAGGTCTTGCTGTGTTGCCCTGGCTGATCTGGAGCTCCTGAATTCAAGTCATCCTGCCTTGTCCTCCCAAAGTGCTGGGGTTATAGGCATGAGCCACTGCACCTGGCCAGCTTTTGTCATATGTTTTCATGTGGAATTTTTATAGTTTTAGGTCATACATGTAAGTCTTTGATCCATTTTGAATTAATTTTTGTGTATGGTATTAGATAAGAGTCCAACTTTATTCTTGTACATGTGGCTGTCCAGTTTGCCCAGCACCATTTGTTGAAAAGAAAAGACTGTACTTTCACCATTGAATGGGGGTTTATTTGTTTATCTCTCAGTCTGTACCACACTGTCTTGATTACTGTAGGTTTGTAGTTTTGAAATCAGTATGAGTTTTCAAGCTTTGTTCTTTTTCCCTTGAGATTCTGAAGGCATTTTAAGATGGGTTTTTCTATTTGTACAAAAAAATGTCATTTGGATTTTGATAAGGATTTCATTGACTCTCTAGATAGCTTTGGGTAGAGTTGGCATCTTAATAATGTTTTATAACCTGTAAACATAGGATGTGTTTCCATTTATTTATATCTTTGATTTCTTTTAGCACTGTTTTGTAGTTTTCTTTTCTTTTCTTTTTTGAGAAGTCTCACTCTGTTGCCCAAGCTGGAGTGCAGTAGCACGCTCACAGCCACAGTAGCCTTGGTCCACTAGGCTCAGGTGATCCTTCCACCCCAGCTTTCCAAGTAGCTAGGACTACTGACATGCACCACCACACCTGGCTAATTGTTACTTATTTATTGTAGAGATGAGGTCTTGCCAAATTGCTCAGGCTGGTCTCAAACCCCTGGGCTCAGACAATCTTCTTGCCTCCGCTTTCCAAAGTGCTGGGATTACAGGTGTGAGCCACTGCTCCTGGCTATTTCGTAGCTTTCATTATGCAAGTCTTTTACTTCCTCAGTTAATTTCTAAGTATTTTATTCTTTTCAATGTTATTATGAATGGAGTTGTTTTTGTTATTTCCATTTCAGATTATTCATTGTTAGTATATATAAATACAGCTGATTTTTGTGTATTGACTTTGTGATAAAATACTTTTATCTAATATTGCATTCATAGTTCAGTGTAGTTAAGTGACCACATAATGTCCTGTATAGCCATTCCCAATTCTGGTACAGGATTCAGTCTAGGGTCAAATAATAGTATTTAGTATTGAAGCTTCCAGCCTTCCTTAAGCTGGAGCGTTTACAAGGCAGTTCTTTTTTTCTTTATTTTTTTTGAGACAGGGTCTCACTCTGTTACAGCCCAGGCTGGAGTGCAGTGGCATAATCATGGCTCACCATAGCCTCAACCTCCTGGGCTCGGGAGATCTTTCTGCCTCAGCCTCCTGAGTAGTTGGAACTACAGGCATGCTAGTTATTTTTGATATTTTGTTAGAGACAAGGTCTCAGTATGTTACCCAGGCTGGTCTTGAACTCCTGGGCTCAAGCAATCTTCCCACTTCAGCCTTCCAAAGTGCTGGGGTTATAGACATGAGCCAACTCGTTCAGCCAAGGGCTATTCAGTCTATTATGAGATTGGTATTTTTTGAAAAATGCAGAGCCCTGTGTCCCCACTTTTTTTTTTTTTAAATAGACTTACACATTTGTGTTTGTCTTATGTTTCCTCGTGATTACATTCAGGTTATGCCATCTAGGCCATAATACTCATAGTGGTGTTGTATCTTCCTGAGGATATCTATCACGTGTGGAGTCCGATGATGTTTTTGTTTCCCTCATTGGTGATGTCAATTTTGATTGCTCAGGCAAGATGTTGTCTGATTTCTCTACTGTATAATTATTGGGGTTTTGTGTATGTGTGAGAGAGTGTATGCACGTATTCCCCCTCCTTCCTTGTAACTAATGAGTAGTTTGTCAGTAGATATCTGAATTTCCTGCAAATATTCTGTTCCTCGTCAACATTTCCTGCCCAGATTTAACATCCAGTGATGATTCTTTCCTGATCTAGTTGCATGGATTCAAGTTCCTACTTTTTGCAATGAGTTATAATTCATTACCATATTTAATTATTTTGGTACTGAAATTGTCCCAACTTTGGCCAGTGGGAACCCCTTCATGCCAGCTCCTGTGTTCTTTGAGATGCCCCTTCCTTTTTTTTCTTGCACGGAAAGCTGTTCCAGGCTCATCTTATACCTACTTTGTCCTCGCCTTGGAATCAGCCATGTTTCCAAGGAGCCCTCACACCCTTGTTTTAGCACTTAGCTCACTGCTTACTTATACCTTCCTTTATTGGATTAGATTGTACCTTTCAAAGAGTACATAGATATCTTCCTCCAGCATAAGGCCTGGCACATTGTTTGCTAAATATTTGTTGAATTAAAAATTTGATGTTTGCTATAGTTCAGTGATTTAAATTGGATTCCAAAATTACGATACTGATAGGTTTTCTTTTTTTTCCCCATCTAGGAAGAAATGTTGGCTATTTGGCGATGAGAAGTGGTGAAAACTGACCTCTTGGTGGTGTGTAACACTATGGGACTTGATTTTTTTTGCTGCATGTCCAGCCAGCCCCCACTGAAAATGTCAAAAACCATTTGGTTCACTGGAAAACACTAATCTGATCTTGGAAGTGGCTGATTGTGGCAGGATGTGTCGACGATGATGATGGCAAGAAAGCAAGATGTCCGCATTCCCACCTACAACATCAGTGTGGTGGGATTGTCTGGGACAGAGAAGGAGAAGGGCCAGTGTGGCGTTGGAAAGTCTTGTCTCTGCAACCGCTTCGTGCGCCCAAGTGCAGATGAGTTTCACTTGGACCACACCTCTGTCCTCAGCACCAGTGACTTTGGAGGGCGGGTGGTCAATAACGACCACTTTCTCTACTGGGGAGAAGTCAGCCGCTCCCTGGAAGATTGTGTGGAATGTAAGATGCACATTGTGGAGCAGACTGAATTTATTGATGATCAAACTTTTCAACCTCATCGAAGCACTGCCCTGCAGCCCTATATCAAGAGAGCTGCTGCAACCAAGCTCGCATCAGCTGAAAAACTCATGTACTTTTGCACTGACCAGCTTGGGCTGGAGCAGGACTTTGAGCAGAAACAAATGCCAGATGGAAAGCTGCTGATTGATGGTTTTCTTCTTGGTATCGATGTTAGCAGGGGCATGAATAGGAACTTTGATGACCAGCTCAAGTTTGTCTCTAATCTCTACAATCAGCTTGCAAAAACAAAAAAGCCCATAGTGGTGGTCCTGACAAAGTGTGATGAGGGTGTTGAGCGGTACATTAGAGATGCACATACTTTTGCCTTAAGCAAAAAGAACCTCCAGGTTGTAGAGACTTCAGCGAGATCCAATGTGAACGTGGACTTGGCTTTCAGCACCTTAGTGCAGCTCATTGATAAAAGTCGGGGAAAGACAAAAATCATTCCCTATTTTGAAGCTCTCAAGCAGCAGAGTCAGCAGATAGCCACAGCAAAAGACAAGTATGAGTGGCTGGTGAGTCGCATTGTGAAAAACCATAACGAGAATTGGCTGAGTGTCAGCCGAAAGATGCAGGCCTCTCCAGAGTACCAGGACTATGTCTACCTGGAAGGGACTCAGAAAGCCAAGAAGCTGTTTCTACAGCACATCCACCGCCTCAAGCATGAGCATATTGAGCGCAGGAGAAAGCTGTACCTGGCAGCCCTGCCATTGGCTTTTGAAGCTCTCATACCTAATTTAGATGAAATAGACCACCTAAGCTGCATAAAAGCCAAAAAGCTCTTAGAAACCCAACCAGAATTCTTGAAGTGGTTTGTTGTGCTTGAAGAGACACCATGGGATGCCACCAGCCACATCGACAACATGGAAAATGAACGGATCCCCTTTGACTTAATGGATACCGTCCCCGCAGAGCAGCTGTACGAGGCCCACTTAGAGAAGCTGAGGAATGAGAGGAAAAGGGCCGAGATGAGAAGGGCATTTAAAGAAAACCTGGAGACCTCTCCTTTCATAACTCCTGGAAAACCTTGGGAAGAGGCTCGTAGTTTTATTATGAATGAAGATTTCTACCAGTGGCTGGAAGAATCTGTATACATGGATATCTATGGCAAACACCAAAAGCAAATTATAGATAAAGCAAAGGAAGAGTTCCAGGAGTTGCTTTTGGAATATTCAGAATTGTTTTATGAGCTGGAGCTGGATGCTAAGCCCAGCAAGGAGAAGATGGGTGTCATTCAGGATGTTCTGGGAGAGGAACAGCGATTTAAAGCATTACAAAAGCTCCAAGCAGAGCGTGATGCCCTTATTCTGAAGCACATTCATTTTGTATACCACCCAACAAAGGAGACATGCCCCAGCTGCCCAGCTTGTGTGGATGCTAAGATTGAGCACTTGATTAGTTCTCGGTTTATTCGACCGTCTGACCGGAATCAGAAGAATTCACTTTCTGACCCCAACATTGATAGAATCAATTTGGTTATATTGGGCAAAGATGGCCTTGCCCGCGAGTTGGCCAATGAGATTCGAGCTCTTTGTACAAATGATGATAAGTATGTGATAGATGGTAAAATGTATGAGCTTTCCCTGAGGCCAATAGAGGGGAATGTCCGACTGCCTGTGAACTCTTTCCAAACACCCACATTTCAGCCCCATGGCTGTCTCTGCCTTTACAATTCCAAGGAATCGCTCTCCTATGTCGTGGAAAGTATAGAGAAGAGTAGAGAGTCCACGCTTGGCCGGAGGGACAATCACTTAGTTCATCTCCCCCTGACATTAATTTTGGTTAACAAGAGAGGAGACACCAGTGGAGAGACTCTGCATAGCTTAATCCAACAAGGCCAGCAAATTGCTAGCAAGCTTCAGTGTGTCTTTCTCGACCCTGCTTCTGCTGGCATTGGCTACGGACGCAATATTAACGAAAAGCAAATCAGTCAAGTTTTGAAGGGACTCCTGGACTCTAAGCGTAACTTAAACCTGGTCAGTTCTACCGCAAGCATCAAAGATTTAGCTGATGTTGATCTGCGAATTGTTATGTGTCTGATGTGTGGAGATCCTTTTAGTGCAGATGACATTCTCTTTCCTGTCCTTCAGTCCCAAACCTGTAAGTCTTCTCATTGTGGAAGCAACAACTCTGTTTTACTTGAACTACCAATCGGACTACACAAGAAGCGGATTGAACTGTCTATTCTTTCATACCATTCCTCATTTAGCATCAGAAAGAGCCGATTGGTTCATGGGTACATTGTTTTTTATTCAGCCAAACGTAAGGCCTCCTTGGCTATGTTACGTGCCTTTCTTTGTGAAGTGCAGGATATTATTCCTATTCAGCTTGTGGCACTCACTGATGGCGCTATCGATGTCCTGGACAATGACTTAAGTCGTGAACAGCTGACTGAGGGGGAGGAGATTGCTCAAGAAATCGATGGAAGGTTTACAAGCATCCCTTGTAGCCAACCCCAGCATAAACTTGAGATCTTTCACCCATTTTTTAAAGATGTGGTGGAGAAAAAGAACATAATCGAGGCTACTCATATGTACGATAATGTCGCGGAGGCCTGTAGCACCACAGAAGAGGTGTTTAACTCCCCTCGGGCAGGATCACCGCTTTGCAATTCAAACCTGCAGGATTCAGAAGAAGATATTGAACCCTCTTCTTATAGCCTGTTTCGAGAAGACACATCACTGCCCTCTCTGTCCAAAGACCATTCTAAACTCTCCATGGAACTGGAGGGAAATGACGGGCTATCTTACATCATGAGCAATTTTGAGAGTAAACTGAACAACAAAGTACCTCCGCCAGTCAAACCAAAGCCTCCTGTCCATTTTGAAATTACAAAGGGGGATCTGTCTTATTTAGACCAAGGCCATAGGGATGGGCAGAGGAAGTCTGTGTCTTCTAGCCCCTGGCTGCCTCAGGATGGGTTTGATCCTTCTGACTATGCTGAACCCATGGATGCAGTGGTCAAGCCGAGGAACGAAGAGGAAAACATCTACTCTGTGCCCCATGACAGCACCCAAGGCAAAATCATCACCATTCGGAATATCAACAAAGCCCAGTCCAATGGCAGTGGCAATGGGTCTGACAGTGAAATGGACACCAGCTCTCTAGAACGAGGTCGCAAGGTTTCCATCGTGAGCAAGCCCGTGCTGTACAGGACGAGATGCACCCGTCTGGGGAGGTTTGCGAGTTACCGAACCAGCTTCAGCGTAGGGAGCGATGATGAGCTGGGGCCCATTCGGAAGAAAGAGGAGGATCAGGCATCTCAGGGTTATAAAGGGGACAATGCCGTCATTCCATACGAGACAGACGAAGACCCGAGGAGGAGGAATATTCTCCGCAGTCTAAGGAGGAACACTAAGGTAAGACAGCGATCTGGGGTGAGTCATAGGAGTGGTTTGAGCAGTGTCTGGGTGGGAATGATGGATGATGATGATTTTTCAATGTTAACTTATTCTGGCAAAAAACTGGGGGTTGGGGAGAGAGATTTTTTTTTTTTTTGAGTAGTAGTCTCACTCTGTTGCCCAGGCTGTCGTGTAGTGGCACGCTCATGGGCGCTGCAGCCTTGACCTGCTGGGCTTGGGCGATCCTTGCACCTCGACCTTCCAAGTTGCTGGGACTACAGGCGTGCACTGCCACTCCCGGCTTATTTTTTGGTTTATCATAGAGACGTGGTCTCGCCAAGTTGCCCAGGCTGGTGTCAAACCCCTGAGCTCAGACAGTCCTCTCGCCTTGGCCTCCCAAAGTGCTGGGATTACAGGCTTGAGCCACTGCGCCTGGCCTGAGAGAGAATTTACTCTTTGATGTAGCATTAAAAAGTTAGCTGTGCCGGGCTCGGTGGCTCAGCCTGTAATCCCGCGCCTTTGGGAGACTGAGGTGAGTAGATTGCCTGAGCCCGTGGGTTTGAGACCCTC
>NW_007251279.1:124663-151584 GCF_000164805.1 Carlito syrichta
TTCTGCACTCCAGTCTGGGCGACAGAGTGAGACTCCAACTCAAAAAAAAAAAAAAAAAGTTAGCTGTGTTTGGGCTCGGTGACTCAGCCTATAATCCCAGCACTTTGGGAAGTCTAGGCGAGCCCGCAGGTTCAAGACCAGCCCGTGCAACTTGGCGAGACCTCATCTCTACAAGAAATAAAAAATTAGCTGGACATGGTAGCATGTGCCTGTAGTTCCAGCTACTTGGAAGACTGAGATGGAAGGATCACCTGAGCCTAGCAGGTCGACGCTGGGGTGGCCGTGTGTGTGCTACTGCACTCCAGCCTGGGCGACAGGAGTGAGACTACAACTCAAAAAAAAAAGAAAAAGTTATCTGTGACTCGGATAGCTATTACTGACAGCTCTCAAGTAGTTAGGACCTTGGGTAGATAGCCTGAGTTGTCTTTGTCTAAAACAATAGACAAATTAATTACCAAAATGAGCAGATGGTACAGAACTTGTCAGTCTCCTGACAAGTGGTCAAATCAGGACAAAGTGCTCTTTCTTTACTTCAACACCAGAATCCAGAATTTCATGCCTTAGTCTCTTACTGCTAAATGTTACATTTCATTCATACATCTCTTAAGCGATCCTTTTTCCCCTTGCTACATTTTAGATTAGTGAAAAATTGGATGATTATTTCCTCACAGAAATCAGTGAAGGGCCTTTAAGCATATACATGAGAAATCAGAATCTTGCCACTGAGAGTTATGAACCTGCTCCATATTTGTAAAATTAGAATGCCTTCTGGCTCCATTATTTTATCTTTCAGTGAGTTGCTGCTATCAGAAACTTGGATTTTTATTTAGGGATCACAAAAGAGGCAGGGAGGGAAAAGAGAAAGAAGTTAACTATGCATTCTATACATCAGGCCTGTCTGTCAGCTGTAGCTGCTGTAGTAGTCCCAAATGTAGCAGTAGATGAAGCCTCTTTTATCTTGTGTTGAATTGTCATTTCTAGTTTGCAGGGCAGAGATCTGTAAGCAGTACCCTGTCCCCTTGGGCTTAGGCTTTGAGATAGAAAAAGTATTTCCCAACTTTCTCTTTTTCTTTATTTAGAGTAGGGGAAAATACAGTACTCCCTCCTCCCCTGACCCCCAAGGCTGATCTACAAATACTTCTTGTTTTTTCATAGAAAGACATTTTGGTGAGATACCACAACCGAGCTGTGTTACATAGTAACCCTCACCCAGCATTATGATATACAGAATGATTTCTCTACATTAAAGCCTTTGCTACTCTCCCTCCCATGAAACAGCAGAGAACAACATCACTTGTCTCTGAAAGTATTGCAGGAACCCTTGGAAAGGCTGCTAAAAACTTTTTTTTGAGTCAGAGTCTCACTCTCTTGCCCAGGCTGGAGTGCAGTGGCATGCTCACGGCTGCCAGTCTTGACCTGCTGGGCTCAGGCAGTCTTTCTGCCTCAGCCTTCCAAGTAGCTGGGACTATAGGCGTGTGCCACCATACGCGGCTAATTTTTTTATTTATTGTAGAGGCAAGGTCTCACCATATTGCCCAGGCTGGTCTCAAACTCTTGAGCTCAGGCAGTCCTCTCCTCTTGGCCTTCCAAAGTGCTGAGATTACAGGCGTGAGCCACTGCACCCAGCCTTAAAAACTTATGTTCTTACAAAATATACCAAATCAGAAGGTTCTAGAGTCCACTCTGCCTTGAGAGCTAACAATTCTGTTGTAAAATATAACACGGAGGCCAGTTTGGCAGCCCTTAGGGCACTCAGAGATGGAGGAACAGGGTAGCATTGCCCTCCCTAGGAAATTGCGCTTTGTGTTCCTTCATAGCATACAGAGTCATCCTTACTTACTATTGGACAGGAGCTTCCAGAGTTTTTTCACCTATGCAGTGTGAGAAGGGGTAGAGCAGTAGTGTTCTTTTCCCGTCCCCATCTGTGCTATTAGTATCATAGGCATTCTTCCCTTTGATTTCCCCTTGCCTTGCTTTTCCACTTGGAATCCTTCATCTGTCTCCAGTGTTTTCTTCTCCAAAGGTTAGCAGGGGGCAGACCCACTGAAAGCAGTCCTTATGTAGGAAGCCAGAAAACAGCCTGACTTGCCTCCCAGTATTTTCCCAAAGCTCTCCTGTTTAATGATATTGGAATCCAAACATTTTGAACATTTCTTCTTTTCCTCCTCCACTCCCAATGAAGACTGTTGCCAGAACAGCTTTATCTAAATGCTGACAGTCTTCTAATTTGTGGGGGTGTTTGAACACCTGGGAATCAGGAAGGTGGCATAAGAGCACAATGAATTTTAACTATATTCTGAATTCTAGCTACATTTTTAATACTTACTGGAAGTGATACTTTAAAAACACATTCCCAAACAAACCAGGCTTTAAAGAACATACTGTAGTGGAGGCTCAGCAGAAATCAGCTGGTCACAGTGCACCTCTGAGATAGCTGTGATCATGGTGGTAATGAGCACTTCCTAACCTAGGACTTCCTTACACAGGTTGCTGGGTCAGTATGCAAGAAGTGGTCGATTTCCGGTCTATCTTTAGTTATGTGGGCCACACCTCTTCAAGTCAAATAAAAATGATACTCCCAGCCCAAGAGCAATTGCGTGCCAGAAGTCAGTTTAGGAATATCCTTTGGAAAGATTGAGTAGAAGGTGAAATTTTGTTTTCCTGCCTTGGAAAATAGTATTTTGAAATGAGGGTAGCTGCTTTGTCATCCCATTGCAGGGATGAGTAAAGCCTTAGTCTCTGGAGCAAACCTTCTATTAAAATTGCTGCTGTTAAGAGCACAGACTGGCGCTTGTTTTACTGGAAAGGCAAGATACCATCAGGGCAGAGAATGCCAAACCAGCCCCTATGTGGGGGATTTGGCCTTTGATTTTTATTGGCATGACAAAGCAATTCAATATTTATTTGAAGTGAGGAGGCAGCCAGGCACTCCAATTTCAGTTAGTAATAGAAAACACACTCGTACCTCCTGCATGCCAGACATCCCTGGGGAAATAGCACAGGCCCTTGTTGCCCAGTTGAGGCAGCAAGACCTACATGTCAGTGAAAATAGGTCTTCTGCCCAGGGAAGTCTGTGTGTGGGCAGGGGGCAGATCCCACGGAGGGGTGGCTAAGTAGAGCAGGGTGTATGCTTAGGGGCTCCTGGGAGTCAGGGGGCCTGCGGTCAGATCCCAACTCCTCTTAGGGTACATGAGTCACCTCTCCACATTCCTTCTGCAAAAGAGGGAGTGCCCTCATGGCCTGGTGCATGCTGGATAGGCGTTAGCTCTTACCATTTAACTAGACCTTGACAAATGAGTAGAGCTGAGGAAGTGGCATGAGGTAAGGAAAGACTTGAAGGTGGAAATGTGTGTGTGTTCAGAGAAGGGAGAAAACTGGTCTGGGCTCGCTGAGGGCTTTAGGGACCAACACTGACTGTCCTCCTTTGTATAAGTTTTAACCCTTGTGTTACTGAGCTGCTTTCTGGGCACTTACTCTAGCAACTGCCCTAACCAAAAAAAGCTATGCTCTGGGTACCAGTGTAGTGTGGAAAAAGAAAAATCCCTCAGTGCCCTTGGCTAATTTGCTAGATCAGGTCTTTACTGGAAAATCAGAGTCAGAGTGATGGGATCGCTTTCATTTCTGCTAATGAAAGTACAGCCTGTAAAGCTGACTTTCATTCTGGGTCCTTTTCCCAGCTGAACCATTTAGCAGCCCACTCTCATAGTAGGAGCCTTCCGTACTCAGCTGAATAAAATTGAAAATCTACGATTGCACTTCAGTGAGGTCCATGAATAGATGCTTTGTCTGTAAAGAGTTGTTGTTGCACATGGTCTCTGTCTCCCAGTGCCATGTGTTTGCAAAGACCAGATCAGGATCTCAGAGTCTTATTTTAAAGCCAAGAAACAGGCTAGGGAGCCTTGCTCCACAAAATGCACCTTTTAGGCATGCTCAGATTGCTGAATTTGGTATGTTTGACAGCGGATTTAAATAGAAGACTTTATTGGCTATTTACCCTTCTATCTGATATGCTCTTATTTTGGTATTAAAAAAAACAAAACAAAATAGAATAATAAAGAGTATCTTTCACCCACTGTAGCTACCACATGACAAGACAACCTATTGAAAAGCTAACCATTTCAATCATGCATTGTTTGGTCTATGAGGCACCAAGTAACCAGTTTGACAGTTTGTGGCCCCCCTAGTGAATTGGCTTATTTCATTGGATTCAGTGAATTGGCTGGTTGTTGTGGCTTTGTGGGGACACAGCTCTCATTTTGTAAGGCCTAGAACGGAGTTAAAGTTTCTAGTGTGAATAAAAACCAGCTGGGGAATTGGACTGCTTGCTCCCCTGGGAGGGATGTTACATTTGACAGACAAGCTGAATGCTATGAAATATGAGCTCTTTGTAACCTGCTCAGGAAAGACTCAGTGTGTGCTTCAGAAAAGTTAGTCCTACTCAATGAGCTGTAAGACCAAGTAAATACCTCGGTCTTAAAAGTGAAGTGGGCTGCTGTCTTGCCCTTGGATTTTCTGATTCCTGGAAAAATTTTCTTTTAAACTAAGTACTTTGTCTCCAGAGCACAGACTCATTCGTTCTTTTAGGAAGGAAGCATTCAATTCAATGCAGGGGCATTTAGCACTTGTTTTATGCCTGGCATTGTGTTAGGTGCCTTATCCTAGGCATGGTAGTGTGGTTCATCTAGTTTACAGTCTTGGGAATGATAGGTTTTAAACATGTGCTTGCCTGTGTTTTGAATATTACCAGAGGGAAGGTTCAAGATACTAAGGCATTGTGTAACAAGGATGTTTAACTAAACTGGGACATCAGGAAAGCTCCCCAAGGAAATGATATTTAAGGCTGTGAGTTTTGAAGAGTGTGTCAGGCAGCGTCAGTGAAGGTGGAGGCTCTGTGGGGGGAGTTTTCCAGGATACACTATAGAATTTGGAGCTGAAGAAACATGATATGTTCAGAGAGTTGAAACAAGCCTCGTGTGGCTGCTGTGGAGAGGTGAGGGAGACCCGGGCTGAAGAATGGAGGACCGGGGATACCACATGAATTCTTCACTTTTTTCTTTTTCAGTCTGTGTCTCACTCTGTCACGCAGGCTGGAATGCAGTAGCACGATCTCGGCCACCGCAGCCTCGACCTGCTGGGCTCAGGTGATCCTTCCACCTCAGTCTTCCAAGTAGATGGAACTACAGGCATGTGCCATCATGCCCAGCTAATTTTTCTTGATTTATGGTAGAGACGAGGTCTCGCCAAGTTACCCAGGCTGTTCTCGAACCTGTGGGCTCAGGCAGTCCTCTTACCTCAGCCTCCCAAAGTGCTGGGATTATAGGCATGAGCCACCACGCCCAGCCAATTTTGTATTTTCATACATTTATTGAATACTTACTGTGTGTCAGGTATAGTACCAGGCATTTTCATATACATTTTTCATTTATTTCTCTTATCAATATTAATGAAATGGGTTTTTCCTCCTTGTTTTAGAGACGATATAACTGAGGCCCAGAGAAATTAAACACCTTGCTCAAGTTAGTATAACCACTAAGTGGAGGAGCTGAAATTTTTGAACCTTGGCTTTCTGACTTCCACTTCCAGTGGGGCTTTAGAGTCCAGTCTGTAGAAAAGATGCCAATATTCAATAGTCAGGTATCTATATTTAGACCACTCAATCAGTCCAATCAATTTGTTCATTCAAACAAAAGGACTTTGGTTATTTAAAAAAAAAAATCTATTTCCCCACCCTGTCACCTAAAAACAGCATGGGGCTGTGTGTTTCTAGCTTCAGAGTCTGATTGAATAGAGGACAAAAAAGGCATGAAGACATGGATATAGCAACTGGAACTTTGAGAGATTGTTTCGAATTGGTGTCACTTGATTCTTAGTTTATTTTAAGCCTGAAGAACTTCTGTAGTGTGTTTTTGGTAATAAAAATAGACTGTCTTTAACTGTCTGCCTTAGCTAACAGCACACCTGTTCTTTAAAAAAAAAAATTACAATAGGCAACCCAAATCTATTTTTCAAAGAACAGAGAATTGCCCTGATGCTTCACTGAGCCAACGTGTTCTCTTCCATCGCCTGGTGGTACTGAAATACCTTTTTGGGTACTCAGATTTTTTCAACTCTAGTCAGAAATCACCTCTGCTTCCAAGGGAAAGGGCTTCTGAATGGGTTTCACCCGGCGTTCGAGAGGAAGCAAGCAGGTAAAAACTGGCCCACAGCACTGGAAAGTCCAAATTTGGTGTGTATTGAATCCCAGACAATTGTTTATAAAAACCTACCTGAACTAGTGGGCCCTCCCCTCTCTTTGGCCCCTAGTTGCACTGGCCATGAATTTAGTCTGAGAGAGCAACAGGGATAGACCCCCAGTTGCCAGACTTCATGCCTTTACAGAGCAATGAGATGACATATCTTCCTTTTCCTATCACTCAAGAGGATTAGTGATGATGGTAGGAAGGCCGTTGTGCTCCTTAAGAAAGATGCTCCAAGTTGGTATGTGACGGGGTCGTTGTGCTGACTGCCAATTTACAGGATACCAAATGTAAGCATTTGTGCTTTTTTTTTGAGTTGGAGTCTCACTCTGTCACCCAGACTGGAGTGCAGTGGCCGCTCCCGGTCACTGCAGCCTCGACATGCTGGTCTCCGGCGATCCTTCTGCCTCAGCCTTCCAAGTAACTGGAATTACAGGCACACGCTACCACGCCCGGCTAATTTTTTGATTTTATTATAGAGATGAGGTCTCGCCTGCCCAGGCGGGTCTCGAACCCATGGGCTCAGGCAATCCACTCACCTCAGCCTCCAAAGGCGCAGGATTACAGGCTGAGCCACCGAGCCCGGCTGCATTTGTGCTTTAATAATAGATTTCGCCAGTGAGAATAAATCTGCCCTCATGTCCTCTCTTAAACTTGTTCTTGGAGTTTTTCAGAGCCAGACAAGAGAACACTGGTTAACCAAGAATGCAATTGGGACTTAAGTGAATAACTGAATCGAAAAGGTCCTTTTGAAACCCTGTTGAAAATACGAGAGAGTAATTGCCAATCAGAAAGGTGCAGTGTTGAATATATAAAAAAAGAAAATGAGCTGGGTGTGGTGGTTTGTGCCTGTACTCCCAACCACTCGGGAGGCTGGGGCAAGAGGATCACTTGAGCCCAGGAGTTCAAGACCAACCTGGACAACATCATGAGACTCCATCTCTAAAAAAAATTTTTAGCCGGGCATGGTGGTATTCACCACAGCTGCTCAAGGAAGCTGAGGCAGGAGGATCACTTGAGCCCTTGAGTTAGAAGCTGCAGTGAGCTGTGATTGCACAGGTAGTTTAGAGAGAAGCTGTAGTGATGCCGTTTATGGAATCTTTCCATTTTTCTAAGACTCTACCAGTTGTAGTTAACAGTGTGCCACCACACAACTTGGCAAGCCATATGTGTGACCTTCTGGAGCTCTGTTTATATTGATTTCACTGTCATCCCCATTCAGATGACACCGTCCCTATTCCAGACTACATTCTGTATAGGGTGTTACCTCTTAAAAAAAAAAAAGACAGTGACTCCAAGTGCCTGAATTCTGTTTTCTGTTTCCTTTATTAGCTTTGTTGCCAAGCATTTGAAAGGCTGTCTATAGTACACCTATACTACACCAGCTCTAGTGATCATATTTTCTCACTCTAAAATCTGGATAAGTAATTTTACATGTAGAATGGTATATTTGGAGACCAGGAGGGAATATTTGAAGTTGACGACTTAAGGTTGGAGTGCAGTGGCATGATCATGACTCACTGCGGCCTTGACCTGCTGGGTTCAGGAGATATTCCTGTCTCAGCCTCCTGAGTAGCTGGGACTACAGGCTAATTTTATTTATTTATTTATTTTTCTTCTTTTGGTAAGAGATGGGGTCCTGCTGTGTTGCCCAGGCTAGGGTCTCAAACTCCTGGGCTTAAGCAGTCCTCCCACCTTAGCCTTAGCCTCCCAAAGTGCAAGGATTACAGGCATGAGCCACCACGCCTGGCTCATCCTCCTTATCTTTTTTCTTTGTCACTCAGTTGGTACTTCTGTGATATCTAGATCAACTTTGTTTATTGTGGGTATATTTTCTTCTACCAACTATATTGTAAGTTTATTGAGGATGAGAGGTGACTTTGGTTCTATTAGCTCTGCTGCTAGTTTGCTTGTGACCTTAATTCACTTAAAAAGAACAGTAGCACTCGACTCAACCTGTAATCCCAGCACTTTGGGAGGCCGAGGCAAGTGGATTACCTGAGCCCATGGGTTCGAGACCAGTGCAGGCAACTTGGGGGGACCTTATCTCTACACTAAAAAAAAAAAATTAACCAGGCTTGGTAGCACGTACCTATAGTTCCGGCTACTTGAAAGGCTGAGACGGAAGGATCACTGGAGCCCAGTAGGTTGACACTGGGGTGGCCATGAGCAGGACACTGCACTCCAGCCTGGGCAATGGAGTAAGACTCCAACTAAAAAAACAAAACAAAACAAAACAGTACCAAGATTCTTACCTTCTAGGAACTTAGCCCAGTAGAAAAGTAGTTGTATATGTACATAAATGACTGTACTTTGTTCAGTGCCTATAGGATAGCATAACAAACCCTTATCTGGTTCGTTAAGAAGGGTTTATGATCTATTACTGTCATGTATGAACAAGTCCTGCTGATTCACCTTTCTACATACTAGTGGGAGCATAGTGTAAAGGGAAGAAAAATCTGTGCCACAGAGATAGTCTTCAGCTCGGCAACACTGGAAAAATAGAAAGGGACATAGGCCCAGTGCACTACTGGAAACTGAAACTAATCATCTTACAGACTACTAGAAAGGGCCTGTCATGTGGCTCTTTCCAGTTCCTTGGCTGGCATTCTAGTCTTTTTCTTACCCCAGAGGACTTAGAGAGGGGCTGTGGCATGCGCTTACACTCTGGCAAGGAGCAGTGGCAGTGACAGGTGTAGCTTCCGACTCTGCCACAGCTGGGAGTTTCCCCTTTATGCCTTTGTGTCTGAAAGGCTGGAAGGGCAGAGGCAGACTCCAGCACCATTTCTCCTTGGTTCCCCGCTGGCAGAAACTATGATTTATAACCTTTGCCACATGATTAGTGCCCAGACTAAGTATCAGGTGTGTTTTCAGGAAACCGTGAGGCACAGAGCAATGGATTATCTTGTTCATTTACAAAAATCTATTTAAAAGGACAAGGTGAAGGTGATTGCAGCTGCCCAGTTCTTGGTGTGTGGCAGTGGCATTGCATCATGGCAATAGCTCATGTAGAGGAAGGTGTGGGACTTTGGTGTTCACTGATCCCCAGTGCTGTCAGTGCTGAGTGTGAATCTCTTTGAGCCTCTGTTTTCTCAACTGTAAAATGAGTCTAATAACCCTTACCTAGCATGGTGGTTGTGAAGTTTTGGATAATTGTGCAGAGCACCTAGCACCATGTCCAGCCACTCCTAAGGAATTACAGTTTCATTTTTGGCCTAGTTGGACTCTAAACTTCAAGGCAAAGGTGTGGAGATTGTTCTTGGGGATTGACTTCCTCTGGCTAGGTACTTTTGTCAGTTCAGCCTGCTAAGTAAGTGCCCCTAAAAGAAGATGGATGTTGGGTGGTGTCACTTTCTCCTCTCCAAGGACCTGCTGCTGAGAGTGCTCCGATAACTCCCTAAAGAGACACACTTCTGACTGGGGACATGAGACATCTGGCAAGCTGCTCAGGAGAATGGCATTCCCGTCTGAAATGTGCCCAGTGACCTTCAGATGCCTGAAGTGTTGGTTGTGGTATCAGCAATCTAGCCCAACTCTTGTTTGGCATGTACCCCAAACTCTGATTTCCTTACTAGGAGGATTTAGAATTAGTTGTGCAAGAATTTAATGCCTAATTTTGCGGCACCCTAGAGAGGCTTCAGTTATCTCAAGGAGGTGTTTTGACGTTCTGTAAATCAGAGTTTGTTTAAATCTTAAAAGAGAGCCAACAAGATAGAATCCATGTCATTCAGCAAGGGGATAGGGAGTGGATGCTGTTGCAAAAGCTTATCCTTCATTTCCACACTCGTAAATTGAAGGGTTGAACTAGATCTTGTGCTCTTTGAGGTGAGAGAGATAAGAGCGATTGTCTAATTTGGCCTTGCGTCTCTCTTACCTCTCCCAGCATGACCCTTCGGAGCTAAGCAAAATAGCCTGTTCCATATTCAGTAGGTAGTGCTCAGCTACGAAAATAGCTATCCTAGTGCCCCATTCTTCCCTTTTCCAGCTGAAAGTTCCTGGTGTTTTATGTGAGTGGGCCTTTATTGCCTTTAGAAGTCCTCCAGAAAACCAGTGTGTTTGTATTCATTTATTCAATCAACCATTTATCCATTCTGCCTATGCCAAGAGCGTTCACAAGAAGGCTATAAACTGCAGTGGTCAAAAGCACAGGTTTTGCAGTCAGAGAGACCTGACTTGGGCAAGCTACTACATTTTTCCAGGATTCGGCTTCTTCCTCTACAAAAATGGGATCCTGTACCCACAGACCTGTTGTGAGTCTGGAGCCAGATCACGTGCAGCATGTGCTTAAGTAAGAGTCTGGTACACAGAAAGCCTTCTGTTGCCAGCGGTGACATGTTTTAGCTAACTTAGATTGCTAGAACATACCAGCATCATCTTTATCATCTTTTCTGAATATTGAGAGGGTAGGTGGAGACAAAATGAACATTTCTAGTCTTTTTACTTTCTTTTTTTTTTTCCTCGCACTGCAGCCTTGAACTCCTGGGTTCAGCTGGGACTACAGGTGTGCACCATAACACCCAGCGAATTTTGTTAATTTTTTGTGTAGAGACAGGGTCTTGCTGTGTTGCCCAGGCTGGTCTCGAACTCCTGGGCTCAAGCGATCCTCCCACCCCAGCATCTCAAAATGCTGGAATTACAGGTGTGAGCCACCTCCTTCAGCCTCTTGTCTGTTTACTAGTACTATGGTTAGAAGGTTTTAAGGTGATTAGGAATAGCTTCTTTACAGTTCCCCTCTCAGTTCCCTTTTTTTTTTGTTTTGAGTTGGAGTCTCACTCTGTCGCCCAGACTGGAGTGCAGTGGCCGCTCCCGGCCACCGTAGTCTCGGACTGCTGGGCTCCGGCGATCCTTCCACCTCAGCCTTTCGAGTAACCGGAATTACAGGCATGCGCTACCACTCCCGGCTGATTTTTTTATTTATTATAGAGATGAGGTCTCGCTGCCCAGGCGGGTCTTGAACCCGCGGGCTCAGGCAATCCACTCACCTCAGCCTCCCAAAGGTGCGGGTTTACAGGTTGAGCCACCAAGCCCTGCTTCAGTTCCATTTTTAATCCTTCACAGCAGTTTATTTGGAAGTCTCAGTTTTATTGAAGAACAATGCTGTTATGTTAATTTTGATGGGCTAATTCTTCAGGATTGAGAATGTTAAATACTTGAAAGGTAGAAGATGGAAAGATGTTATTTAAATACAGATGATCAACTGGGCTTGGTGGCTCAGCCTATAATCCTGCGCGTTGGGATGCTGAGGTGAGTGGATTGCCTGAGCCCGCGGTTCAAGACCTGCCTGGGCAACTTGGCAAGACCTCATCTCTACCATAAAAAAAAAAATTAGCCGGGTGTGGTGGCGCATGCCTGTAGTTCCAGCTATTTGGAAGGCTGAGGCGAGAGGATCACCTGAGCTCAGCAGGTTGAGGCTGTGGTGGCTGTGAGCGTGCCACTGAACTCAGCCTGGGCAACAGAGAGTCCAACTCAAAAAAAAAAAGAGCTCAGGTTTATGGGTAACTACTGTGTGCAGGGTGCTCAGCTGCTTCTCACACATCTTATTATTCCCCTCATGACTCGCTTGTGAGTGGTTTGCTGTCCCTGACCAAAGTAACAGAATTTATTGGCCAGTTTTCAAACCCAGGCCTGTCAGATTTCACAGTTGAAACTCTTTATGTTGTATTTCGCATTAGTAGAAGATGCTTGAGAGACAGTCTAGATTAGATTAAGTATTTTCTGCAAAGTATATCATACATCATTCATTGGCTTTTCCTTACTCCTTTGGTAAAGAGTTTGAGGTCAGAGCTTATTGGCTTCAGGCAGTCTCTAAGGAGAGCAGGCAGCAGCCCCTGCCCATAACCTGAGTGGCTGTGTCATGAGTTTATGAGGAGTGGGTATCTCGCTGCGGGCAGGAACAGGCCTCACGAAGTGCATGGTTTTTCTCTGGGACCCCAAATCCATCCACATTACAGCGTTCTCCGTACGCAGGCTGCATAAGGACTGGATTCTTGTTGTCTGTGGTTGGTCATTTGAGGTGGTGTCAACCAGCAGCCCACAGATGGGCTTGCTTTTTCTTGGTGTACATTTTATTCTTGACTTTTTTTTTTTTTTGCGCCACTTGTTTGCACAGGAAGTCCTCAAAGAATTTCAGACTAAACAGGAAGTGATTTGTTCCCATATAAAGAAGTGCTAAAAGGAATGAGGGTGGACAGGAGAAGGAAAGGGAATGGTTAACTTGTGTTCTGGCAGCTAGTTGTCTTCTTCAGTGGATTTGTGTAAAATCCCTAAATAACTTACTGAGGTTTATGGACTGTACATGTTTCTAAGTAAATCTGCCCTTCTGACTTGGTCTCATCATCTTGAAAATGAAGCCAAATGGATGGAGAGATACCTGGGTCTGTTTTCCTTGAACCTATTTGGTTATCTTCCTCTTTTTAGTAGATATTTTAACAAAAGGCCACAATTTCAATTGTATTTCTTTGGCTTTAGAAAAGTTATCATTTGCTAAGAGCAGTTTTTTCTCCATGTAAGCTTCATAATTAAAGACTGAATAATTTTGTAGCAGAATATCTCAGTATTAATAATGTTAATGAGCATGGACTTTAGAGGCAGACCTTCCTGGATTTGAATCCACGCACTGTCACTTACTAGTTGTGTCTTTTAGGCACACGAGACTTTTTTCCCTTGGTAAAATGAAATGTCCTGAGGTTTAAAAGAAACATTATTTGGAACTTGCTTAGTGTATAGGAAGTTCTCAGGTAGTTGCTGCTGCGGCTACTTCATGAGGAAGATGACTGGGGAAAGAATAGACAGGAGAGCCGGGCTCGTTGGCTCAGCCTGTAATCCTGTGCCTTTGGGAGGCTGAGGTGAGTAGACTGCCTGAGCCCGCAGGTTCGAGACCCGCCTGGGCAGCAAGACCTCATCTCTACGATAAATCAAAAAATCAGCCAGGCGTGGTGGCGCATGCCTGTAATTCCAGCTACTTGGAAGGCTGAGGCGGAAGGATCGCCGGAGCCCAGCAGGTCGAGGCTGCGGTGGCCGGGAGCGGCCACTGCACTCCAGTCTGGGCGACAGAGTGAGACTCCAACTCAAAAAAAAAAGAATAGACAGAAGAATTATTTTATTTGTCTTGTTTGATTAGCTGGCTTTACCCTTCCCTAATGTGGAAGCCATTGAGAATAACTCTAGGCTAATGTATCAAAGGGAATTCTCGTTTGGGGCTATCAGTCCTAGCAGAATGCATGTTCTCTCTCTTTTCTAGAAAGGGGAAATTATTCATTTTTCATTTCATCTTATCTTTTTAAGATTTCGGCCATCCTTGAGTATATAACATCTATTATCCATGGGGAGAGTTTGGAAAACTTCCTGTTTATTCCAGTGTATCTCTGATGAAGGATGTGGATAATCATATTGTTATTTTATTAAATAAACATGGCTTACTTCTTATAAACATCTTTGTTCTAATGATACAGTCTCACATTCAAGGTGCGACTGTGTGGCAACTTTCTGGCATCTTGTGTGATATTTGGAGGCCAGAAGATAGAAAATTAGTGAGATGAGCAAGTGGGTCTTTAAAGTCCTTTTTGAAATCTTTTCAGCAGTTTCCACACCACTGTGAGTTTCCCTCTGGAAGCCTTACTGATGTTTAAGTTGCTTGTTGATACTTACTTTGCTTTTGTGCTTCCTTTTCTCTTTCCTGGACAGAAACCAAAGCCCAAACCCCGGCCGTCCATCACAAAGGCAACCTGGGAGAGTAACTATTTTGGGGTGCCCTTAACAACTGTCGTGACTCCAGAGAAGCCAATCCCCATTTTTATTGAAAGATGTATTGAGTACATTGAAGCCACAGGTAAGCATGTCTCCACGTAGCAGTTTATGCCTTTCACTGTCCACAGGGTACTCTCTGGAGAACTAAGTTGTCTGGAGATTCCAAATCAGTTGTTGAGTGTGAGATGCTCTCGGAGAAGGAGCCAGGCAGTTCTGACAGCTGTCAGACTTGTGGGTTTTCTGCGTTTGTGTCGTTTTGAGGCTGCTGTGGCTTGTTAGACCTTGGCACATGCGGGAGCGGCTCTGTCCTTAAAGTTGCAGTTGTGGCTGGTTAGGTACTTTATCCATGCTCCCGCCACTCTCCAGCCTCTAGTGTGCAGCATGCTGTGTATCAGTTGCCTGTCTGTGTTTCTGCAGATGCATAAGCTACTTGTAGGTTGTATGTTTGATCTTGTCCTCTGTGCTCTGCTAGATACACAGTACACTTCAGTTTAAAAAAAATGAATGAGTATTGTGATTGTTATAGTCCTTAGCATTGATCTGGTGCCTGAGACTCATATATTGATAGGATTTTTTCTGAGATTAAAAAAAACAATTAGGATGCTTGGGATAGCTTCTGGTTATGCAACTGAATTTTAGCTCCACTGACAACTTGGTGTTATCTCAAAGGCAGACTGTCTTGAAAATTTTTCTGCATTGTTCTTGAAAGAATAAAATTGTACTTGTATTAAAGCCATTTGTTTCATTCCTGTACAGCTCCCTTGTATTTCTTTGACCTTCCAGTTTCCCACTGCTTCCTTTGATTTTTCTCCTGGCTATTTTGAGAGCTGATGGGTTTTTGTTTGTTTGTTTGTTTTTTGAGTCAGAGTCTCACTCTGTCGCCCAGGCTGGAGTACAGTGGTTCACTCATGGCCACCACAGCCTCGAGCTGCTGTGCTCAAGAGATCCTTCTGCCTCAGCCTCCCAGATAGGGTGGAACTACAGGCGTGTGCCACCACAGCCAGCTAATTTTTTGATTTATTGTAGAGACGAGGTCTCCCCAAGTTGGCCAGCCTGGTCTCGAACCCTTGGACTCAGGCAGTCCTCTTGCCTCTGCCTCCCAAAGTGCTGGGATTACAGATATGAGCTCAGCCTGGCTGAGCTGATGGTTTTGAAGAGAAGGTGGTGAGGCAGGCACATGCTAATGTGGATTCTCAAGCATTAATAGTTGAGTTTAAGAATACAGGGCTTAAATGGAATGAAATTAAGGTAGGGATTACTGCCTTTCCATGTTCTTTCTAATTCTGTTGTTGTCTGTAAGGTATTAAGTATTACTTAGTGTGGGCAGCCTACTAGGCTCTGCTGCTGATTTCAGCAGCAGCATGTGAAGCTGAGTGACATTGTTATGTTTACTTAGGGTGTTACAAATCGGGGAAAACAGCTTTTGAGTTGAAGCCCACCCAGGACTTTGTAGTTACTTCCAGGATTTTCTCTGTGGCACCCTGGGGTGAATCTTAGCATGCACTGTGCGTAATCACAGCATACCATAGCTTTGTCTTGGCCCATTCCATACCCAGAGCCGTTTCTCATTGTCCATCTTTTTTGACGTTGGTTTTATATTAATTTCTTCCTGGCATTTCTCTCCCAGACAAGGAGAAAACTGAAGCAGCAATTCTGAGTAGTTGTAGCTGCTCTTTTTTGCTGACCCCACTCTTCAGAGAGGATGTGTCATTTTTATCAGGGGAAGTGGAGAGCCTTTTTTCCTTAACTTTTTATTTTCAAATAACGTCTGAAATATAGGAAAGTTACAACAATTGGAAATTGTAATGAACGGTAAGTTACAAAAATTCCCAGGTTCCCTAAATGTCAGCATGTTATTATATTTGCTTTATCATTCTTTCTCTATAGTGTCTTTTTTTTAAAAACCTCTCTCTGTATAAAATGTTTGAAAGTTGCAGATATGATACACCTTTACTTTTAAATACCTCATGGGCATTTCCTAAAAGCATCCTCTTACAGAACCACCGTGCTGTTATCAAAATTAGGAAGTTAATATTGACCCAGTACTAATCTATCTGTAATCTAAACTCTAGACATTTTCATTTCATCAGTTTTCCCACTAATGTCCTTTATAGCAACAGACAAAATTTTGATTTGGTACAGGACCTAATCCTGGACCACATGTTATATTTCGTTGTCAAATCGCTTTAGTCTCCTTTAATCTGGAACAGTTTGGTAGTCTATTTTTCATGACCTTGGTAGTTTTTTTGGTTTTTGTTTTTTTTGAGTTGGAGTCTCACTCTGTTGCCCAGACTGGAGTGCAGTGGCCGCTTCCGGCCACCACAGCCTCGACCTGCTGGGCTCCGGTGATCCTTCCACCTCAACCTTCCAAGTAGCTGGAATTACAGGCATGCGCTACCACGCCTGGCTGATTTTTTGATTTATTGTAGAGATGAGGTCTCGCTGCCCAGGCGGGTCTCGAACCCGCAGGCTCAGGCAATCCACTCACTTCAGCCTCCCAAAGGCGCGGGATTATAGGCTGAGCCACCAAGCCTAGCTTGACCTTGGTAGTTTTAAAGAGTACAGATCAGTTCCTTTGTAGGATATTCTTCAGCATGGCTTTCCTTTTTGTTTTTTGATGTTTTGTGATTAGATTCTGGGTATGCACTTTTGTTAGGAATAGCAGGGCAGTGATGCTGTGTCCTTCTCGGTGCATCACATCTGAAGACGTGTGATGTTGATCTGTGCCATCCCTGGAACTGTTCACTTTGATCATTTGATGAAGGTGGTATCTGTCAGGCTTCTTCACTTTGAAGCTACTTCTTTCCCCTTTGTAATTAAGATGTATTTTGTAGGAAGATGCTTTGAGACAGATTTCTCCTGATACTTTCACCCACTAGTTTGAACATCTATTGATGACTCTGGAACTGTGGTCATCATAGTTCTTCTAAATCCCTGATTCTTCCTACATTTACTAGTTGGTATTCTGTCAGGAAGAGCTTGCCCTCCCAGGGAGTGCTTTTGTGAATGGCCTCCTTGAGCGACTCAATGGACTAGCATTGGGTGTTCAGATGTTCCCACAATGCCCTCTAGCTGAGTGCCTCAATGGGCTTGGCCTGCCTTGCTTCTCCAACTCTTAAACTTTCCACTCGGTGTAATTAGCCTTTTTTTACATCCAGTGATGGAATGATACCTCTACTTGCTGTTCTATTTTTTAATCCTTCCAGCTACCAAGACCTCTTCCACCGCCTCTACCTAGTCACCAGCCACCACTAAGCTGCTGCTTCTCTTGAAGCTCAGTTATAGTGAGTGCTCTGCTGTCTGCCCTGTCCCCAAAACAGTTGACGTTTCAGGGTCATCTCTGATGCGTCTGATCAGATCCACGTCTGTCATTTGTACTTGGCCATCTCTTGACTCTGTCTCCTTACTTCATTTCCGCTGCCCTGCCATCACCCACCTTCTCATCCATTCTGCTTAGGTGATGGTTCCTCTGCCAAGAAACCTCCACCTACGTCCTCATTGCCTACCAGACGCAGGCCACACTCTTGCACCTGTCAGCAGGACAAGCAGGACTATGACTATGCCATTATCCTCTGTCTGCCTTTCTCCCTTCTCTTTTTTCTTTCTCTCCTTCCCTTCTTTTCTGTCTTTCCCTCCTTCTGTTTTATACTACTTGAAGCATTAATTTTAAAATTGTTCTCCAAGAATACAAACAGTACATCAGAGAATGTGGCCCTTTTGTATGGTTCGAAATGTGTCCCACACTCCTCCTTGCCTCTGGAACTCGTTTCTGTTCTTCTGGAGTCCCCTACCCCCAGCAGCACTTCAAATTTAACCTCCCTAGTAGTTGTTAGGCAGATTTTACATCCTGAAAACAGGATTCTCTGTTTTCCTTTCCTTGGTAGAGCATGATTATTGATTGAATGAGTGGTTTTCAATCCGGACTGCCTTAATTCCATGTTTTCTTCTTTTCTTTTCTTTTTTTTTGATTTGGAGTCTCACTCTGTCACCCAGACTGGAGTGCAGTGGCCGTTCCTGGCCGCTGCAGCCTCGACCTGCTGGGCTCTGGCAATCCTTCCGCCTCAGCCTTCCAAGTAGCCGGAATTACAGGCATGCACTACCATGCCTGGCTGATTTTTTGATTTATTGTAGAGGTGAGGTCTCGCCAAGTTGCCCAGGCGGGTCTCGAACCCGCGGGCTCAGGCAATCCACTCACCTCAGCCTCCCAAAGTGCTGGGATTACAGGCTGAGCCACCGAGCCGGGCTCATGTTTTCTTCTTTAAAAAGAAAATTTTTTTGGCCATATACTTGCCCTTGTTAGCATCAGTTTGTACTTTTATGGACTTTCAGGAAAAAATGAAGCATCGTATCTGTGAGCTTAGTGTATGTTATGGGGAATGTCTTTGTGCACACTGTTCTTAGTCTTATTTCTCTACATAGACACATCTGTTTATTTTTTATATCATTCAGTATGCAGTATGATAGTGTTCACAATTTTTTATGACATAGCCCTTTTAGTTGAGGCAGAAAATCCCTGAGTTCACCAGCTCACCTACTCTCATTTTTCAGTGGAAAAAGAATTCAGTAACAAGATATTGCTTTGTGAGCATGTTCCCCATCGCTAAATACTCTGAAAACATGACTTTTTAAAAACGTATATTAGCCAGGCTCGGTGGTTCAGCCTGTAATCCCGTGCTTTGGGAGTCCGAGGTGAGTGAATTGCCTGAGCCCGTGGGTTCGAGACTCGCCTGGGCAACTTGGCGAGACCTCATCTCTACAATAAATCAAAAATTAGCCGGGCGTGGTAGCGCGCGCCTGTAGTTCCAGCTACTTGGAAGGTTGAGACGGAAGGATCGCCGGAACCCAGCGGGGTCGAGGCTGCGGTGACCGGGAGCGGCCATTGCACTCTAGTCTGGGCGACAGAGTGAGACTCCAACTCATAAAAAATAAAAATAGCTGGGCTCGGTGGCTCAGCCTGTAATCCCGCACTTTGGGAGGCTGAGGTGAGTGTATTGCCAGAGCCCACAGGTTCGAGACCCACCTGGGCAACTTGGCGAGACCTCACCTCTACAATAATCAAAAAATTAGCCAGGCGTGGTAGCGCGCGCCTGTAATTCTAGCTACTTGGAAGGCTGAGGTGAAAGGATTGCTTGAGCCCAGCAGGTCGAGGCTGTGGTGGCCGGGAGCGGCCACTGTACTCCGGTCTGGGCAACAGAGTGAGACTCCAACTCATAAAATAAATAAATAAATAAAATAATAAAAAATAAAAACATATTTATTTATTTTAATTGACAAATAAAAATAATACATGTCTATCATGTACAACATGTTATTTTGAAACATGGGAAGCAGACTGCCTAGTGTTGCTTATGTGACTGTATCAGAGTGTTCCATGATTCCCCCTTGCTGGACCCATGGGTCACTTTCTCCTGATGTACTTAAAATAAAGCAGAATAGCTAGGAGAAGCCTGTTGGAGTGATGACAGAGCTTCTGATCTGCAGTCAGACATGGAGTAGATCCTTTGCTCTACCGTTTGCTCTTCTGTGAAATGAGGGTGGTGACAAGACCTGCCTCATAGGGGCACTGCGAGGAGTCTCAGGGAGCCTTGCACATGAAGTGCTTAGCATGGTATCTGGCACATACATGTGCTCAGAGCACCAGTCGTTACTATTGGTTTCCCCAGTAGTGCGTTTAGTCTTTTCTTCCTGTTAATGATCGGACTTTACTGTTAGGTGTAAATGTCTGTGACTTCTTTTTTCCCTTTTTTTTGAGTCGGAGTCTCACCCTGTCACCCAGGCTGGAGTGCAGTGGCTCGCTTACGGTGGCGTTGACCTGCTGGGCTCAAGCAGTCCTTCTGCTTCATCCTTTCAAGTAGCTGGAACTACAGGTGTGCACCACCACACCCAGCTAATTTTTTTTATTTATTGTAGAGACACGGTCTCACCAAGTTGCCCGGTCTGGTCTCAAACCCGTGGACTCAAACAATCCTCTTGCCTTGACCTCCCAAAGTGCTGGGATTACAGGTATGCACCACTATGCCTGGCTTTTTCCCAACCTTTCAAGTTGAAGATGGTAAAACCTCCTGACAAGTTGAAAGAGCTGTGCAGAGATCACCCAAGTATTCACCAGTGGTTCCATCTTGCCATCATTGGCCTTCCTTCTCCGATTTTTATTCTTGTTAAACCATTTGAAGGCCAGCTGCAGGTGCCTGTCACCTCCTTCCTCAAAACCTTAGCATATATCCTGATACTGAAGAACTTCCTCCTTCAGGACTGCAATTGGATATTATCACTTTTAAGAATATTACTATTAATTTAGTCGTTGGACACAGTGGCTCATGCCTGTAATCCCAACACTTTGGGAGGCTGGGGCAGAAAGATTGCTTGAGACTAGAAATTTAAGACCAGACTGGGCATTAGAGCAAGATCCTGTCTCTACAAAAAAATAACAAAAATAGCAAGATGTGGTGGCGCACACCTGTGGTCCCTGCTACTTGGGAGGTGGAGGCAGGAAGATCTCTTGAGACCAGGAGTTTGAGACTGCAGTAAGTGCAGTGTACACTAGTGAGACCATGTCTTAATTTTTTTTTAAGGAATGTTAGAATTAATTCAGTAGTATAATTTCATATACAGCCCATGTTTAAATTTACTTAATTGACGTAAAACTGTCAGAACAGCTGAGTTTTTTTGTACTAGAATTCAATCAGTATTCACACTGCATTTGGCTGTTGAGTCTTTTTTTTTTTTGAGTTGGAGTCTCACTCTGTCACCCAGATTGGAGTGCAGTGGCCACTCCTGGCCACCATAGCCTCGACCTGCTGGGCTCCAGCGATCCTTCCGCCTCAGCCTTCCAAGTAGCTGGAACTACAGGCGCACGCTACCACGCCCCGGCTAATTTTTTATTTATTGTAGAGATGAGATCTCGCCAAGTTGCCCAGGCGGGTCTCGAACCCGCGGGCTTAGGCAATCCACTCACCTCGGCCTCCCAAAACGCAGGATTGCAGGCTGAGCTACCGAGCCCGGCTGGCTGTTGCATCTTTAGGTAGGCTTTCAGTAAAGAACTGTCCTCTCTTCCTTTTTTTTTTTTTGAGTTGGAGTCTCACTCTGTCACCCAGACTGGAGTGCATTGCAGCCTCGACTTGCTGGGCTCCGGCGATCCTACCACCTCAGCCTTCCAAGTAGCTGGAACTACAGGCACGCGCTACCACACCTGGCTAATTTTTTTTTTTTAATTTATTGTAGAGATGAGGTCTCGCCAAGTTGCCCAGGCGGGTCTCAAACCCACGGGCTCAGGCAGTCCACTCGCCTTAGCCTCCCAAGGTGTGGGATTACAGGCTGAGCCACCGAGCCCGGCTCTCTCTTCCTTTTTTTTTAAAAAAAGTAATGGTGACCTTTTGAAGAACCTGGACAGTTGTCTTAGAAAATATCTCCTTCATATGTTGTGCTGTCTGGACTTCTCCATCTTCCTCAGCTACTTTCCGGGATCCCCTGTGATCCCCTCAGAGCGTGGCCCTGACTGACTACCCAGTAATGGTGGATGTGGGACTACTGCATCTCTCCGGACAGGCACTTGTGTGAGTTGGGCTCCTGGGGCTCTGTAAGATGTTGTTGAGTACCGGGCTCGGTGGCTCAGCCTGTAATCCCACACCTTTGGGAGGCTGAGGTGAGTGGATTGCCTGAGCCCACGGGTTCGAGACCCGCCTGGGCAACTTGGCGAGACCTCATCTCTACAGTAAATCAAAAACTAGCCGGGCATGGTAGCGCGCGCCTGTAGTTCCAGCTACTCGGAAGGCTGAGGCGAAAGGATCGCCGGCACCCAGCAGGCGAGGCTGCGGTGGCCAGAAGCGGCCACTGCACTCCAGTCTGGGCGACAGGGTGAAACTTCAACTCAAAAAAAAAAAAAAAAAAGATGTTGTTGAGTAATTGAATTAATTGTGGGCTAGTGTCTTCCCAGCTCTGACTGACTTACCCTGAACTTGTACTTGGCTTAGGGAAAGCCGATGCTGCCGCCTTCTCTCCTCCCCGTCTCCCTCTCTTGCTCTTGGTGGGAATGGCTGTGTGACCACACAGTTTCCTTGTGGTGGTCTAGGCAGGCACTCCTAGCAGATTGGAGATGACATTCCCAATGAAACTTGTTTGCCAGACCTGGTCCAAGCAGTCCAAAGTCAGAAGTCATTGTGTCCCTGTTTTTGTGTCCATCTCATATACCTTGGCACTTTGAGACTTGTCCTGGAAAATAAAACATCGCATCATCACTTGTGAGGGTGGGACTTGGGACTTCAGACTCCTACAGGCGGGGGTGGGAAAGAAATCCATACCTCTCAGGGCCTTCGAAGTTGCCCATCTGCCTCTCAGCACAGCTAGCAGGGGTGTAGAAAACAAACAAGATCAAAACTTGTGCTGGAGAGGAGAGTGGCACAACCCATTTATGAATCAGGACTCGAACCGTACCATCATCTTCAGCATGTTTTTTTCTAATTACTAGAATAAAATACTTGCTCACTGAAAGATCAATCATTTTATATATGTGTGTGTGTGTGTGTATACACACACACGTATGACAGAAAATGAAAGTCCTTTATAAAGCTGAATCTCCAGAAGTAGCCTCCATGAATATTTGCATTACGTTTTCTGCTAATACTAGCCCCCACAACGCTTAAAAGCATGAGATCATAGCAATACTGTTCCGCAGCTTGCTTGCTTGTTTCAGCTTAGCATTATATACCCTGGGCAACATCTTCTTGGCTCCATCTCCAGGCCAGTTGCATTTTAGTTTCTGATATTAGGAGAGGGAGGCAAGAGTATGAGAAGGAAGTCTGTGAGAGTGTGGGGAGAGGAAGCCTTGTTTGCAGAGGTGGCATGTGGCAGGTTCCCTTGACTGCTATATCCCCTCCCCATAATTTGTGGAGAAATTGCCAACTCCCTCTAAGCACAGCTCACAAGAGGCTCGTGGCTCTCTTACCTTAGAATTTGCCACTCCTAGTACCTATAGCCCAGACTCTGTGCTAAGATTCCTCCCCATGTTTCCCTTCTTAGGTTAGCATCTACACTGGGGATGGAAAGTGCTTCTGGTTTGTACCTGTCTTCTTCCTGAGTTTCCTGACCTGCTCATTTACCCTTGTTTCATATTTCTGAAAATTGGAATGTGGTCAGCAATGACCAGTGAATAGAACAGCTTTCTGATTGATCTGCAGATGCTTTTAGGCCATTCCAGCCCAGGGCAGCCTCTGTGCTTGCTGTGCTAATAGGATGTTAGACTTTCACTCTCTCAGCTCCGGTTACATGGGCGGCTGGAGACAGGCATGTCACTAGCACAGCTGCTCAGGGCCCTCCACTGAGAGTGGGGAGGGGAGAACCTCGGGAGCCAGGCTAACTTGGTATTTCTAAGTCAAATGCTTTTTTCTCCAGTTTTCATCTGTGTGGAAAATTGGTCAAGGCAATGGAGTCACTGCTCCCCTGTACAGTAGTGTGACTCCTAAGTGACAGAGAACATTGACTAAGCGAATCTGAGCTCCCTGATGCGTAGCAGGAAGTAGAAATATTCAATTCTATTTATCTCACTAGAGGGTTACTTTTAGAGCCTGCTTACAATCCTCCCGAGAATAATTTCTCAGAATAAAGTACACTATGTTTGCATCTCACAGTGGTCACAAGACCAGGATTTTAAATCCTCAGTCTCATTGGGCGCAGGGGCTCACGCCTGTAATCCCAACACTTTAAGAGGTGGAAACGAGGGAATTGCCTGAGCCCAGGGGTTCGAAACTAGCCTGGGCAACTCGGAAGGCTGAGGCGGAAGGCTCACCTGAGCCCAGCAGGTCGAGGCTGTGGTGGCCATGAGCGTTCCACTGCACTCCAGACTGGGCGACAGAGCTGAGACTCCAACTCAAAAAAAACAATCCTGGGTCTCAGAGCCAAATTTGAGTCAAGTCTTCCTATGATTCAGGAAATGTCCATGTCCTACAGCATAAGAACCCCCCAAAGACACTTCCAAGTATCAGTGCCCCCACCTGGGAAGGAGATGGAATGCTGAGTGTTGCTCCCCTGCTCTTGTGCCCCAGGCCGCAGCCTCCACTCAGCCTTACTTGCTAGCCATTTAATAAAAACTGGTACTCTCCGGGTATGATTTCTTTGAATATGTTGAGACTGGACCTCTTTGCTCCCTCTTTCTGTGATTTGTAACCTCTTTGTCTTGGCAGTGGGAGAGGCTGGGCCACAGTGACCAGAATGTTTTGCCATGCAGTTAGACCTTTTCTTAGTGGATTTGCTTACCAGCAGGTGACTAATCACCCACACCTGCAGCAAGTGCTGCAGAGTCTAAGAAGAGGAATTGTCGCCAGGGAGAAGCTGCTTCTCTGGGGCAGAAGGCACCTTGAGTCACAATGTATTCAGGCTATTCCATACTAATAACTGGTAGGCCATGGGTTTGTTATTGCATCTTAATTTCAGTTAGCCCCTATGGAATGAAAAACTCCCCGAGGCCGAGGAAGCCCTGGCAGGCATTGAAAATAGTAGTGCCAAAGATGGTTTGCCATCATGTTCCCTCACCCCACTTTCTGTTCCTTACATATTTCTTGAGCGTTGACATGATCCAGGCATGGCTCTGGGCACTTAGCATGTGTGATCTCGTTTCATGAGGGATTGTTTTGTTGCTCTGAGATGTGGTGGGAGGCTGGCCCTTGGGTGTGGGCTCAGGGTATGTCTCAGTCTTTTGTCCCTGTAGGGAGGACTTCAGTGTCAGCAAAGTGTGGACTTCTTAGCCTGACTGGAAAGAAGGTGGTAGCATCTACATTCCCTTTCCCTGTTCTCTGTCCTCTGGAGAAGAATCCTGTACAAAAGCTGGAGACAGAACCCTGCCTCTGCCTCTCATTTTAACCCCTACTTGGGCACAATCTTGCAGCTGAAGTTCATGTTTGGTTTTATTTTCCTTATTTATTTGTTTTTCTTAGAGACGTGTCTCAATCTGCCATCCAGTCTGGTGAGCAGAGCCCCGCCTCCTGTCAGATCAGCATTAGAATCATTAGCTCAGCATTAGAACGTGCAGTGGCATGTTCATAGTTCACTGCAGCCTCGAATTCCTGGGCTTAAGTGATCCTCCCATTTGAACCTCCTGAGTAGCTAGGATTACAGGTGTGAGCCACTGTGCCCGGGGCTGGAGGGCCTAAACAACCCTGTCTTGGGGTTTTAGTGTCTGTGCTAAGCAGGCTGTGTGATGCAAGTGGTGCCTTTTTTATTTGCCTTCCAGGCATTATATCGATGGGCAGCATAATCAAGTCAACCTTGACCTCATCACTGGTTGAGTGGAGAAGTCCCGGATATAGGACCACGTGGTTGTAGGAGGACAGACTTCCTGATAACACATTAGTAGGTCAAAAAATAAGTAGCTTACTATCTTTTTCTTGTTGGGAAAGGAGTGGCATATTTTATTCATTCGAGCACTTGCTATATGTCTGCTACGAGCTATGTTGAACTCAGGTTGCCACCATGGTGTCCGGGGTGAGAGAGAGAGACATAATCACACAAAGGCAAAATCAGACAAAATACATTTTGTTGTTGCTGTTTTGCTTTGTTTTGTTTTGGAGTCAGATATTCACTCTGTTTTCCAGGCTAGACCGTGGTGGCACAATCATGGCCACTGCAGCCTCGACCTGCTGGGCTCAGGCAATCCTTCCTCCTCAGTCTTTCAAGTAGCTAGCATCTCAGATGTGTGTCACCACACCTGGTTAATTTTTTGATTGATTGTAGAGATGAGGTCTCACCAAAATCCTCTTGCCTCCACCTCTCAAAGTGCTGGGATTATAGACGTGATATACCAATTTTTTACAATCCCTTTCAGAAGATAGAAGCAGAGGGCACAATTTCTAACTCATTTGATAAGGCCAGCATCAAAAACAGACAGACATTACAAGAAAAGAAGACTACAAACCAGTATCTCTCACAAACATAGGTATAAGAATCCTCAACAAAATATTAGTAAATTGAGTCTAACAGTGTATAAAAATAATTGGACCTTACAATCAAATGGGGTTTATCCCAGGTGTGCAAAACTTGTTCAATATTAGAAAACCAGTTAGTCTAGCACAAAGAGAACACACATCACCCGAGTTCATTGCGTTGCAATCCATAGAGAAGGTTAATGGAGACATCTTAAAACCCATCGCTATTTTCTGTCCTGATAATTAAGGTCTTCATAGTATCTACCTGTCTCTAATCTGAGTAATTTCAGTTTTTCCAAACATAGATGCTGGTTTAAAATAGTCATCTATCTAACATTTTTTAACTGGATTTTGGAGAAAGATAAGACCTTTCAGTGATACAATTTTGTTATGGTGGTCTTATGTGCTCAATTTCCAATTTTAAAGTAATCAAATAATATGCAAAGTTCTAATTTACTTTGAGTTCCTAAACTTATATTGTTTCACATTCCTTTTTCTTTTTGAATAACCAGGTTTGCTTTGCAAAAGGCTTAGCAGTGGAATGTTAGCACCTTTACTAGTGCAAAGGAGAAAGAAGAATGTTACTGGAGCAGAGAAAACTATTTTAAAAAGTAATGAACACTTCTCTAGTTTTAATATTAAGGCCTTAAAAATAGTCTCTTGGCTTAAATGTCCACTGATTTTATTTTAATATAGTTCAGCAACACTGGGGATAAGTCTCTGATATATTTGTGTTGGGAGTACATATAAACCATACTTTAAAAGTAAAAATAAAGAAAACTAATCTAATCTATCATATCAACAGCTAAAAATGAAATGTCATGATCAAGTCAATAGGTACAAAGAAAGCATTTGAGAAAGTTCAACAGTCATTTTTATTTTTAAAATTATGTATTTATTTATTTATTTTTGAGTTAGAGTCTCACTCTATCATCCAGGCTGGAGTGTAGTGGCACTCTCACAGCCACCGCAGCCTCTACCTGCTGGGCTCAGGCGATCTTTCCTCCTTACCCTTCCAAGTAGGTGG
>NW_007251280.1:0-6333 GCF_000164805.1 Carlito syrichta
CCTAAGACCTCTGGAATTTGCTATGTTATCTGAGAAGTAAAGGCAATGCCATGATCACCCTGCAGGGAGACAGGAAAGTCAAACAGGGAAATTATCTCATTGACTAGGGCCTGTGAAACCTTACATGCCCTCTCTGAGGTCGTGGGGAAAGCCTCCAGCCAGCCTGAAAAGGTATCAATAAAGGTTAACAGACATTTATACTTCTTATATTTTGGTATGTGAGTGAAGTCAATTCGCCAATCCTGTCCTGGTATATGTCCCTGTAGCTGGTGGATGGGGAGCAAAGACAGAGGTCTAGGATGTCCTTGAGGACTGACCATTCTACAAACAGGCATTCCTTAATAACAGATTTTAATTTAGAGCTTAGGTTGGAACATATAACTTAAGAACTTAAAAGTTTATATAAAGGTTTCCATCCTATGTGCTGCTTATTAGGAAGGTGCGTCAGAATTTCTTTTTTTTTTGAGTTGGAGTCTCACTCTGTCGTCCAGACTGGAGTGCCGGGGCCGCTCCCGGCCACCGCAGCCTCCACCCGCTGGGCTCCGGCGATCCTTCCGCCTCAGCCTTCCAAGTAGCTGGAACTACAGGCATGCGCTACCACATCCGGCTTATTTTTTGATTTATTATAGAGATGAGGTCTCGCCAAGTTGCCCAGGTGGGTCTTGAACCCGCAGGCTCAGGCAATCCACTCACCTCAGTCTCCCAAAGGCGCGAGATTACAGGCTGAGCCACCGAGCCCAGCTGTTGCATCAGAATTTAATTTTCCTGTTGGGTGGGCAAAACAAGCCTTCCCTGCAGAGTTAGCCACTTGTCATTTTCTTTTTTTATTTCTTCTGAGTTGGAGTCTCACTCTGTCGCCCAGGCTGGCATGCAGTAGCACACTCACGGCCACTGCAGCCTCAACCTGCTGGGTTCAGGCGATCCTTCTGCCTCAGCCTTCCAAGTAGCTGGAACTACAGGCACGTGCTACCACACTTGACTAATTTTTTTATTTATTGTAGAGATGAGGTCTTGCCAAGTTGTGCAGGCTGTTCTTGAACCCTGTGAGCTCAGGCAGTTCCCTCACCTTGGCTCCCAAAGTGCTGGGATTACAGGCTTGAGCCACTGTACCCGGTCCTTCTTGTCATTTTCTTTTCTTTCTTTCTTTTTTGAATGCAAGATTTATTAAAAGGAGAAAAGCTCCCACAGTGGGAGGGGACGCGAAGGGGTTGCTCCTTATTTTCTTTTTTTTTTTTTTTTTTTGAGTTGGAGTCTCACTCAGCCGCCCAGATTGGAGGGCAGTGGCCATTCCTGGCCACCGCAGCCTCGACCTGCTGGGCTCTGGCGATCCTTCCGCTTCCGAGTAGCCGGAACTACAGACGCGTGCTACCACACCCGGCTAATTTTTGATTTATTGTAGAGATGAGGTCTCGCCAAGTTACCCACGCAGGTCTCAAACCTGCGGGCTCAGGCAATCCACTCACCTCAGCCTCCCAAAGGCGCGGGATTACAGGCTGAGCCACCGAGCCCGGCTGCTCCTTATTTTCTGTAGTGCCTTTTTGCTTTTTGCTGCAACAAACTTATTTCTTCTGTTAAGTATTCAGAAGTGACTAAGGAAATTGTTAGGCTTCAGCAGCTAGATAAGGTGCAAGGGCTGCCTTCTTGACCTCTCTATCAACTTTGCCATTTCCTAAGGCTTCTAGACTGTTTGATCTCTGGTATCCTTTACAGTGTTATTACTGACACCTGAACTGGAAGCTGTACTGCTTTAATAAGTTGTAAAATTAACACTTAATATGTGTTCCCTTAGTAGTCAATAGTCCTCTTTCCTTCCAGATAGCTGCATGGGAATGAAGAATATGAAAGGTATATTTGGAGTCAGTGTAACTATTAAGCCTTTTACCTTTGTCTAATACAAGTGCCTGAATTAGAGCAACTAGTTCTGCTTTTGGGGCTGAAGTACCTGGAGTTAGAAGGGTACTTTTTATGACCTCAGTTGTGATAGCAATGGCATAGCTATCTTTTATTTTATTTATTTTTTTTGAGTTGGAGACTCACTCCATCGCCCAGGTTGGAATGCAGTTGCATGCTCATGGCTACCCCAGCGCTGACCTGCTGGACTCAGGCGAACCTTCCACTTCAGCCTCCCAAGCAGCCAGAACTACAGGTGTGTGCCAACAGACTCGACTAAGTTTTTGATTTATTGTAGAAGTGAGGTCTCACCCTGCTGCCCAGGCTGGTCTCAAACCCGTGGACTCAGGCAATCCTCTTGCCTCAGTCCCCCAAAGTGCTGGGATTACAGGATTGAGCCACTGCGTCTGGCCTTTTAGCCACTATGTACCAGTCATGCTCTGGGTTTGAGAGAGGAGCTTCTGTCAGATATACTCTGACTACTCTGGTAGCTTCCAAATGTTCTGAACAGTCATGTTCTACTGGCCACAGTGTAGGGAGAAGGATAGCCAGATTTAGGCCATTAGATTTCTGAATGGTAAGGTTAAGATTTCCTGTTAAAAGAGTCTGGTATCCAGTAAGGTGAGAGCTGGTGAGAAATGTATAAGCATTGTTATTTAAAATGTCTGTGACCTGATGTGGGGAGTACACCTCCATGTGCTAACCACAGATGAGTTTACTAGCTCTTGAGTGAGTAAGGCTGTTGCAGCTAGTCCCCTGAGGCAAGGTAGCCATCCCTTTGCTATGCTCTCCAGGTGTTTTGATAGGAAAGCCACAGTCTTAAGATCTGGCCCATATTTCTGTCCTAATACTGTCTAAAGCAGACTTGGAGTCAGGGGATAGGTTGTAACCGTTAAAAAGACACCCATGGTTAGGCACCTTTTAACTCAGCAGGAAGAAGTCAGCTGATGTTTTGGCAGTTTGTCAGTCAGGAAGTTGTGATCTCTAAGATCAAGTATTCTCTGCTGAAGGTGTGCCTAAGACTTCAGCTGAAAAGGTCTCCCAGCTCTATCTTAGGTGCCTTGACTAAACTGTTGCCATTTTCCCTCATCATTTTGTTAAGATGCTTTAAAAACCCAAGTTCTGTTTGATCGGTGAGCCAGGCCAGTGCCAGGGGTATGTAAAGAATTGCACAGAGATTAGGTTAGAAAATGTTTGTTTAGAAAGTAGATCAGGATGGGCGCAGTGGCTCAAGTCTATAATCCCAGCACTTTGGGAGGCCAAGGTGAGAGGATTGCCTGAGCCCGCAGATTCGAGAACAGCCTGGGCAACTTGGCATGATCTCATCTCTACAATAAATCAAAAAATTAGCCAGGCATGGTAGCTTGTGTCTGTAGTTCAGACTACTTGGAAGGTTGAAGCGGAAAGATTGCTGGCACCCAGCAGATCAACGCTGGGTTGGCCCTGAGCGTGCCACTGCACTCCAGCCTGGGCGATGGAGTGAGACTCCAACTTAAAAAAAAAAAAGAAAGAAGCCGGGCCCTGTGGCTCAGCCTGTAATCCCGCGCCTTTGGGAGGCTGAGGTGAGTGGATTGCCTGAGCCCACGGGTTCGAGACCCGCCTGGGCAGGCGAGATCTCATCTCTACAATAAAATCAAAAAATTAGCTGGGCATGGTATTGCGCGCCTATAATTCCAGCTACTCGGAAGGCTGAAGCGGAAGGATCGCCAGAGCCCAGCAGGTCGAGGCTGCAGTGGCCGGGAGCGGCCCCAGTCTGGGTGACAGAGTGAGACTCCAACTCAAAAAAAAAAAAAAAAAAAAAAGAAAATAGATCAGAGAAAAAGGGTAGATCCACCTGTCTAAGACTGGAGAGGAAGCCAGAACCTTAAGGTTTAGCAGCGAATGTTTGAGGTTGAAACTTTTAAAGCTTTTCTTTAGTGGAGGTAGGTCACCATGGGGATGAGGTGGTAGTCTGTGTTTTGGCATCACAAAGGGAGCAGGTGAACACAGGAACTATTACCATGGTGATGGTGTGGTGGTCTGTGTCGTGTCAGTCAAAGGACTGATCACAATAGATTAGGTCCGCTTGGCTCTTTATGGCAGGAAGACAAATACTTTGGATTGAAAGGTAGCTCGTACAAACATGGTTGGGGGGTTGCAAGACAATTATCAGTAACTGCCTCTGGGAAACTGGTTTTGTTTCTTGTTTCATGATTGTAAGGCAGGTTGAAGTAAGCTACTGAGAAAGCATGACAAAGCTAAGCAATGTTAAAATGGCTGCCACTCTGACTAAAGTTACTCCATTTTGGCTTTTCACCCTTTCAATAACCACCCCTTGAGTTATCACTCCTCACTGGGTGCTCCCATGCATAGGCATGAAGCACATGTTCATAAATGTGTTTGTTTTTCTCTTGTCAATCTTTCTTTCCTCCATCTAATTTACAGGGTCCCAGTCAATAAACCGAACATGAGTAGGAGGAAAAGTTGGTTTTTTTTGAGTTGGGGTCTCGCTCTGTCGCCTAAACTAGAGTGCAGTGGCATGATCATGGCTCACTATAGTCTTGAACTCCTGGGTTCAGCTGATCCTTCCACCTCAGCCTTCTGCGTAGCTGGGACTATAGGCATGCACCACCACCCCTAGCTAATTTTTTTTTGTTTTTTGTAGACAGGAGGTCTTGCTATGTTGCCTAGGCTGGTCTCAAACTCTTGGGCTGAAACAATCTTCCTGCCTCAGCTTCCCAAAGTGCTGGGATTATGGACATGAGCCACTGTGCCAGTCCTGCCCTGGCTTCTATACCACATTATCTGGAGTGGCTGCTGTGGCTGTAGGGTGGCAATTGAGAGCCTCACGGAAGCAACCATTCTACTATCCTTGGTGCTTCCTGTTTCTGCCTAATGCTACAAATGGTCCTTGGTTGCATACATTGTATTTGTTTGATTGCCAATCCTTGTAATTACATCCTGCCTAAAAGACATGTTTTCCATATATTTCTCCTCTTCTGGAGGAAATAATCACTCAGTCTTTAGTGCCAACCCAAATCCTCAGGGTTTGGCATACTTGGAGCAGCAGTTAGAGAAGCCTAAAACAACCTTTTCTTTTCAGGTGTTAACTTTAGAGACTGTGGCAGACAGTCCAGAAAGATGGTCACCATGAATTCCTTTCCTTGCTGTATGAATGTACTGTTCCAGCCATTAAGGGGGGAATCTATTTCCTTCCCTTGAATCTGGTTTGGCCTTGTGACTTGCCTTGGTTAATGAATAGAAAGAGGTGGACATGAAAGGGACTCCCAACCCACTGGAAGGGTACGATTTCTTTTTTTTTTTTCCTCCCCTTTCCCCCACAATTTCTTTAAGACATTTCAGACACAGTAGATGCAGAAAGAAGCCACTTCGGGGCTTCCTCTTCTTTGCCTTTAGTCTTTGGAGAATGAAGCTGCTTTAAATCTCCTCTCTGGGGGAGCTTCCAGTCAGGAAGTAGACTGACCATGAGCACCCGGATGAAAAATTGCATAAACAGATTATCACAAACAGTTATACCTTTCATGTGTTCCCCTAAAAGCACCTGTACTTCTGCAGAAGCCCTTTCTTTCTTCTTCTTTCCCCTATTAATTTGGCATCTAAACCTAACTCTTAAGCAAGCCTCTTCTTTTGAATGCTCCCACGGGCACATGAATAAAGCTTATTTTCTTTCCTCCAGTTAATTTGGCTATTGTTGGGTAATCTGCAGGCCCACTGACTCCCGCTACCACCACTTGAATCTAAGTCAGTGAAGGGAAAGTTTTCCACCCAAAAAAGTCATGCTTTGTGTGCCAGTTCAAGGCTTAGCTTTTCAGGGACCTGGAAGCTTTCATTTTTGTTTCAGGAAGCTACATGCTATTCTGTAGAGAAGTTTAGGCAAGACAACTGAAAGAGAAGAGACCCCACAAAGAGAGATAGACCACATGGAGGAGCCCTGCGGCTGGTACCACCATTCATGTGAACGATAAAGCACACTTGATATCAATAACTTTCTTAGAAAAAGACTCCATCTTGCATTGTGGCAGAGAGAGGCTGAAAACAGTTAAAATTATCCTTTTAAAAAATCAACCTGCAAGTTCCAAACCTGCTAGACATGGGAACATGAGAAAAACCAGACAGCCACAAGCCACTTTCCTGTAAATGCAAGATAGTAATCGATTTACAACCTTACCACCCCATCCTCTCTTTGTAAAGTTATTGGTTTATGACCCCTGCTTGTCATGTATATCCTGTAAACAACTTGTTCTTTGAAAAACTGTTTCAGCTGATTATAACCTTGCAGATTCTAAAAAAAAAAAAAAATGAGCCGGGCTTGGTGGCTCAGCCTGTAATCCCGTGCCTTTGGGAGACTGAGGTGAGTGGATTGCCTGAGCCTGCAGGTTCGAGACCCCCTGGGCAGCGAGACCTCATCTCTACAATAAATCAAAAAATCAGCCGGGCGTGGTA
>NW_007251280.1:6402-12756 GCF_000164805.1 Carlito syrichta
CTCCAGTCTGGGCGACAGAGTGAGACTCCAACTCAAAAAAAAAAAAAAAAAAAATTTATAGCCATACAACCCGAGCCCTTCCCTTACCTAAACTGACATGTAAAACCCTTCTCTTCTTTCTCCGGATTGCTCAGCCTTGGAGCATTAGCTCGCTGATTCGTGCCGGCACCAATAAGACACTGCCTCCTAGGATAGCCTGAGTGTCAGTCTCTCTGTTTTCCCACAACAGCATGTCAACAGGGAGCAGATGTTTTGCCTAAACACTTCATCCAACCAGATAAAGATATAACCAAGTACACCCTTTCACTCACCAGAGGAATTTAGGGCCACAAAAAGAACTGGACCTCACCAACTCAAAACAGCTATCTTAGCAGACACCTCAGCAGTCTTGCTATCAACGCATGATAAGCACCTGACATCTGCCACTGAAGCCTCTGCCCACATCAAAGACTCTTGCTTGTAAGACACCCTGACAGGCACGCATGGCAACCTGAAAAATTTCTTCTGTTCACCTTGCTCCCTGGACTGGTTTATTAACCCTTTTTCCTAGATGTTAAATGTTACTTTGTTGTGGAATGGTTAATCTATAACATAATATAATGATTAAGTATACAATTATGTGTTGTTTGCTGAATTGTAAAGTGGCTTGAGCCTATGTGCCTGTGGTTCTGATCACTTAGTGAAAGGGAAGCTCTAAGGAGAATTAACTCTTTGGGAACTCCATGTAGCTTGTGGCTTTTATAATTCAAATAGTATCCATAAAAGTCAGACATTGTGGAAAGACAAACATGCATGGAATATTATTTCTGAATTTGTACTGCTCACAAAAGATTCCTTCTTGAAAACTTTCAGCCTGTCAACTAATAAGAAATAAAACCAATTTTGCAGAGCAGCAAAGAAAAGGCGTTTTAGTTAGGGTCTTAGAAATTGCAATTTGGGAGACACAAATCTAACATTCAGCTAAACCATGTTCCATCCAAGTAAAGTTAGGTAGAGGCTTAAAAGGGCTACTATATGAACTTACACATCTGGAAGGTTTTAGCACAGTCCATGACGGACAGTGGCTGATTAACAATTTAGGATGTCTCTGATGATCAATCTAGGTTGTGTGGTGTCTCTTCAGGTTGGTGATCAGACAAAGTATAAACAGTTCAAGTCAAATGCAGCTGGTTTTATGGTTTGGTCCAGCTCAGGTCAGAATCTATCTGGGGATCCAACTCTTCTTGCTGTCCCGACTCTTTTTTAGATATCTCACACTTAACCATCTCCGTTTTGGATTTTGTTTTCACACACCAAGCCCAGTCTTTCACTGAAGCCAGCCTAGTGAGTGACAAGGCTGCCACCATGTAGAACAAAAGAACCTTCCAGCTGAGCCCTGCCTAGTGTCCAGATCTACAGAAACCAGAGCAGTTTGGAGTGGTTTATTATCTAGAAAAGGATCACTGAAATAGCTACAGAGATCATTCTGGCATGATTTCCAGGTAAGACTCTCTACTGATAGTTTGTAAGATTCTTCCAAAGAGCAGCTACAGAGTTATAAGTGTCCAATACATACAACTGAGAGAAAAGATAAAATCTTTGATGTGCTGCCATAGAAAACTACAGATTCTTGTCATCTGTGCCTTCCCATGAACTGGCAAATTAACCAGCCCTCAAATGAGGCTTTAGATATAACAGACCATCCCAGAGGGGCCCCTAAATGTCCTACACAGCTTCCAGCATGTATAGTGTGTCAAATCACAGAGACTCTAACTGTCCTCCTTACCTCGATATAAAAGAACATAAACTACATGCCACTGCACTCCAGCCTGGGTGACAGAGTGAGACTCCAATTAAAAAAAAAAAACAAACATAAATTCTGTAATTAGTGATATTTGAATGGTAGTTTACTATGTATTTATACACATTTTCACTCACCTCTCATCATCATGTGACTTTCAGGCAGTTATTATTAAGCTTATTTTACAGCTGAGATTATTGGAACTAAGAAAAGTTAAGGGAAACATATGAAGTCCAAAACTGGGATATGGCTTTAAATCCTGTATGGTTTCAGTCATATCACCAAAAAAAAAAAAAAGTAAATGAGAAAGCACTGAAGGGAAGAAAATTATTTTTAAGCGAATTGCTTTTTCTTTCTTTGAGTCAGAGTCTCACTCTGTTGACCAGGCTAGAGTGCAGTGGTATGATCATGGCTCCTGCAGCCTCAAATTCCTGGGGTCAAATGATCCTTCTGCCTTAGCCTCTTGAATAGCTGGGTCTACAGGCATGTGATGCTATGTCTGGCTATTTTTTTTTTTCTTTTTGTAGAGCCAAAGTCTTGCTATATTGCTCAGGCTGGTTTCAAATTCCTGGGTTCAAGCATCCCTTCTGCTTCAGCCTCCCAAAGTGCTGGGATTACAGGTATAAGCCACTGCACCTGGCCTAGCTACTTTTTTTTTTTATTTAAGAATCAATTTATGGAGAAAGAGTCAAATATAAAAAGGTAGCCGGACTCAGTGGCTCAGCCTGTAATCCTGCGCCTTTGGGAGGCTGAGGTAAGTGGATTGCCTGAGCCTGCGGGTTCGAGGCCCGCCTGGGTAGCGAGACCTCATCTCTACAATAAATCAAAAAATCAGCCAGGCATGGTGCACATGCCTGTAATTCCGGCTACTTGGAAGGCTGAGGTGGAAGGATCACCGGAGCCCAGCAGGTTGAGGCTGCAGTGGCCAGGAGCGGCCACCGCACTCCAGTCTGGGCGACAGAGTGAGACTCCAACTCAAAAAAAAAAACAAAACAAAAGAAAAACAAATATAAAAAGGTATAAGACAAAAAAGTCAAATGGTGTCAAAGGATGGTGTCCCAGACTCCCAATTAGGAATTCTTACCGAAATGTTTTACTTTTATTCAATATCATAATAAATATTGAATACTTACTAAGTGTCAAGTATTATTCTAAACACTTTAGATGCATTAATTCAAGGGTCAGCAAACTTTTTTTTTTTTTTTTTAGTAGGAGTCTCACTCTTTTGTTTAGGCTAGAGTGCAATGGCACTCTCACGGCCACTGCAGCTCGAACTGCTGGGCTCAGGTGATCCTTCCGCCTCAGCCTTCCAAGTAGCTGGAACTACAGGCACACATCACCACACCCAGCTAATTTTTTTATTTATTATAGAGACAAGGTCTCGCCAACTTGCCCAGGCTGGTCTCGAACCTGTGGGCTCAGACAATCCTCTCACCTCGGCCTCCCAAAGTGCTGGGATTATAGGCATGAGCCACCGCACCCAGCCCAGCAAATTTTTTATGTAAGGGCCAGATAGTAAATGTTTTAGGAGTACTGGTTCTCTGTTGCTACTACTCAACATTTTTGTTGTAGTATGAAAGCAGTTACAGAGGATATGTAAACTAATGGGTGTGACTATATTCCAATGAAGATTTTATTTATTAAAACAGGAAACAGATCTGGCCTGTGGGCGGTAGTTTGCCAACTTCTTCAGTAACTCATGAAATAATCGCAAAAACATTATGAGGATTATCATCACCATTTTACAGATAAGGAAATAGAAATCTCAAGTAAATTGCCCAACAAGTTATCAAATTGTAGAATTAAAATGTAATCGCCTGCTATTTCCAGAGACTGTTGTTTTTTGTTTTTTTTTTTTGAGTTGGAGTCTCACTCTGTCGCCCAAGCTAGAGTGCAGTGGCACGCTCATGGCCACCCCAGCGTTGACCTGCTGGACTCTAGGAATCCTTCTGCCTCAGTTTTTCAAGTAGCCAGAACTACAGGCATGCACTATCACACCCGGCTAATTTTTTGACTTATTGTAGAGATGAGGCCTCGCCAAGTTGCAGGTTGTTCTCGAACCTGTGGGCTCAGGCAATCCTTTCACCTTGGCCTCCCAAAGTGCTGGGATTACAGGCTCGAGCCACCACACCTGGCCAGAGCCTGCTTTTTACCCACTGTTTTGGAAAGCGTGCGCGCACGCACACACGCACACACACGTGCACATACATATGCAAATTTGGTGTGTTTTTTTTAAATTCAAGACAATGTCTCGCTCTGTCACGCAGGCTGGAGTGCAGGGACATGATCAGGATTCGTAGCAGCCTTGACTCTAGGCTCAGGTGATCCTTCTACCTCTGCCTCCTGAGTAGCTGGGACTACAGTTGTGCACCACCAACCCTGGCTAATTTTTTTATTTTTGTGGATGAGGTCTCATTATGTTGCCTAAGCTATTCCTGGGCTCAGGCAGTACCCCTGTCTTGGCCTCCCAAAGTGCTGGGATTACAGGTGTGAGCCACCATGCCTGGCCTTCTGGGGCAATTCTAAAGATTTGTGCTACCAATATAATGAAAGATGAAAAGCTTTGAGATGTTTGTAAATGATGAAGAAGTTTTGGAAATGGACAGTGGTGATGGTTGTGCAACATATTTGATGCCACTACATTTTATACTGAAAAATGGTTAGAATGGTAAATTGTATGTAAAGTATATTTCAACATCCTAAAAGAAAGTAGGTTATTATCAGCTCTGTTGTTTTAATTTACACATACTGTTTTTCTTTCATTTTCCAGTAGTAATAGTAGAAATTTAAAACAAAGAGATAATTTCAAATATTGCTTATTATCCTTAAATTCAAGAAGACACACACACACCAAAAAAAATCCACACAAACTTTTAGAAATTAATAATAAAGGCTGAGTGCTTGGCTCATGTCTGTAATCGTAGCACTTTGAGAGGCCGAGACCAAAGTATTGCTTGAGCCCAGGAGTTCAAGACCAGCCTAGGCATCATAGCTAGACCTCATTTCTACAAAAAAAAAAAGTTAGCCAGGTATGGTGGCATGTTCCTGTAGTCCCAGTTACTCAGGAGGCTGAGGTAGAAAGATTGCCTGAGCCCAGGAGGTCGAGGCTGTGGTGAGCCGTGATCATGCCACCGCACACCAGCCTCGGCAACAGAGTAAGACTCTGACTCAAAATAATAATAAAGCATATTCTACAATACGTATTTAATTTTGTTTTATTTTATTTATGTATGAACACAAATAAACAATAAAATGTTAAATATATGCAACTAAATATAGAAAATGCGCTCTATCCATGAGGAAAAAGCAAAGTTATGCAATAAGTGAACCAATAAAAAGTAACTTTTGAGGAAGATTGCAAATTATCTTAAGTGATTTTGAAAATTCACGATTTCCTGAGTTGTAACAGCATTAACAGGAAGTATTAAGAACAAGGATGTGGTTAGAAGGTATCTATTAGTTTGTCAGAAAAACATGTAATACAAAAACATGTTGAAAGATAGGTAGCACTTTTCTTTCTTTTTTTTCTTTTGAGTTGGCGTCTCCGTCACCCAGGCTGGATTGCAGTGGCACGCTAATGGCCACTGTAGCCTCCACCTGCTGGGCTCAGGTGGTCCTTCCGCCTCAGCCTTCCAAGTAGCTGCAACTACAGGTACATGCCACCATGCCCGGCTAATTTTTCTTGATTTATTGTAGAGATGAGGTCTAGGCAAGTTGCCCGGGCTGGTCTTGAACCTGTAGGCTCAGGCAATCCTCTCAGTTTAGCCTCCCAAAGTGCTGGGATTATAGGCTTGAGCCACCGCACCCGGCCTGAGGAATTCTTTGTTCAACAAACCTCATTTGAGTGTTTATTCAGCATTGCCTTTGTGGTCAAACAGCAGGTTCTTCTCTTAGTGCTACCTCTTGAATTTGTGTGGCATGGGAAATGTTGTTCAATTTCTCAATGTCTCCATTTCCTTGTCTGCAAAATGGGGAATACAATGGAGCTGCGATGATTAAATGAGATAATGTATATAAGATTCTTAGTATGATATCCAGCACTTGGTCATCCTTCAATAAATGCTATCTACCAGTACTGTGTGCAATGTACTGTACAGTGGACTAAAAAGTACATACGTGGCATGAGCTGTGGCTTAATTCTATGTTCCACTCACTCTAGGGGTTAGACATGTATTACATGTCAGTTGAACTAGTGGCTGGGGGTAAGAGAGAGATAAGAACAACCTGGAAAATGTCTCTCTTGTTCTAAAGGAAGAGAGAATTAAGAAGGAAAGACTTACTTCAAAGAAATGGTACTAGAGGCCGGGATCGGTGGCTCAGCCTGTAATCCCAGCACTTTGGGAGGCCGAGGTGAGTGAATTATCTGAGTCAGTGGGTTCAAGACCAGCCCAGGCAACTTGGTGAGAACTCGTCTCTACAATAAATCAAAAAATTAGCTGGGCGTGATGGTGTGCATCTGTAGTTCCAGCTACTTGGAAGGCTAAGACGGAAGGATTGCCTGAGCCCAGCAGGTTGAGGCTATGGTGGCCGTGAGCGTGCCACTGCACTCCAGCCTGGGCAACAGAGTGAGACTC